>NC_047530.1:44380491-44432991 GCF_012275295.1 Melopsittacus undulatus | reverse complement strand
ATGTTATAAACCTGTGTCTCTGAGAAGACACTATTTTGACCATAATGCATTCTGTCATGTGAGATAAAATGCAGAGAACATTTACATTTCTCCCACTCACTGAGCTTCTACCACATGGCTTGCATTTTTCTCACATCAATAGACATCTTTTTAAACATTATATTCATGTCTGTCTCTCTTGATGGCAAATAAAATTCAATAAATAAAATACTTTACGATAAATATGTTAGATTTAAGAAGTAGTTGTGGTAAAATGTGCAGGTTTTCAAAAATGATTTTCTAAAAACAAATAAATTTAGCAAGATGTGTACACAAGCTCAAAATATATTAATATATAGTACATGATGCACAATAACATAATGACCCAAAAGCGCATTTGCACAGTTTTTCACACTGCTTAACTTACTGCTAAGTAAGACAAATAACCAACAGAACTTGGACCCAGTGCCTCTGTAGATCAGATCAACATGTGACTGCTTCAACAGTGTGGCTTGCCAAGGCATTTCAAACCAGCCACTGCAGATATCTACTGTATAGCAGGGGACATGTTCACTGCAAAACCATCAACAAGTCTACTGTCACTTAGAATACAGTTATAGATCACTAAATATTTCTATCAATAACAAAATACACAGCATATTGTTCTGCATTCACCCAACCAGATTGGTGTACTTGGGAAACCAATAATTTGTAATAAAATATAATTAGTACACACAATTTAAGTGTCCTGCTGTGCTCCTGGTAATCATCTTCTTTTAGATGATTTGAAATCGCACTGCTAATGTGCATCTTCTTAGAATTAAGCAAATAGAAGACTTACCACAAATCACCACTTCCTCGTTTTCTTTTTAAATTTTTGCTGCTACCTTTTTGCAAGATGTCTCTTTCTCAAATATTATCCTAGCTTTCATTTATTTTTGCTTTTAAAACTGTAAAGCATATAAAATGTAAGGAATCACTTTGTCATTTAATTGTGTTTAATTTATTTTCTGCTAATTAATTTCCTACTTTTTCCTTAGTAACTACTTTTAAAGAGGGTTTTTAGTGTGTTATCATTATTTCTCTTATGGAACTGCCAAGAAAGTCAAACAGATAATGTGTCTTTTGGCACTTTTAGAAATCCAGAATAAGAAACAGCCCACCACTGATGCAAAGAGCTTAAAACATAGACACAACAAGAGAGTGTTATTATTGTTTACTTTTTAATTATGAAAACTAAACCACAGAAATGAATAAGCTTTTTACATAAAGTCAAGTAGGATAATACAGTGAAAGCAGACCTTTCAATTCCCAGTCTAATAGCTAAACCTCATATCAGCCTTCCTAAAATGTTGAGGTTATGGATCCTAGTGGCTAGAACTTGAGACTCAAATATACACTTTCATCTCTACATGTTTTAATCAGGAGGAATAGGCTGTATACCAAAACAATTGATGGAGGGTAACTACATCAGGTTTACATTAAGTTTTTAATTAAAAGAAAAAAGAAAACCTGAAAGCTAAAACAAATACAAAACCAACTATTTGATCATATAAATATGTAACCCCACTAAAATGGTAGGGTTTCATAAGCACTCATCAATCCAGCTCTGCACTTCCTTTCAGCCATGCAAGCCAATTCTCTTAAACTACTGAAATGATCACGTCTCATTTCAGATCAGACCAGATTTGCATGGTAAATTGCACAGTGAGATGGAGGAGCAGGCTGAGGACAGACCATAATTGAAAGAAACTATTAGGAGCTAATACCACTTCCTTCTCTCCTTTTAATATACTGTCAGGCTGTATCTGCAGGTATGTTCACACCTGTGACCTGGGGAGAAGTTACAATAGAAGATTCATTGCTATAAGAACCCATTTCATTCTATTCATTCTATCTGCTAGAGAGTGACAGTGGCTTTCTGAAGCTTCAGAACTCCGGATCCCCTGTTCTAAATGGAGCTGTGTTACCACATCTCCCAACTTCCTCACAAAATGCAGGGCAGAGTTCTTACCAGCAAGAGGAGACAATCACACCCAAGCTTCTTCACGCTCATCACAGTGTTTGATCTATGTGCATCTGAATTCTATATTACTCAAGAGCCAGTCATCCATGGTAGGCTTCAGCATTACACAATAGTTCTATCTATTCCAGATGTAGTGTTTGATCTATTGCCAGTCACAGGCTTACCATTGCTCACTCAAGGACCAATTTTTGTCTGGAAAATGTCCACAATAGCCCTAATTCCATGTTTCCTGCTATGACTTGAGTTAAAATGCTTCTAAAACAGAAAAGGCATCATAGGCACAAAGGACAAAGCATATTTGACATCATAGCATTGCTATACTGAATCTGGTTAGACTTCTTGCAGAACAGTTTAGGTTTTTCTGGCCATGACTTGGGTCTGGGAGCTACTTTAAAAGGTTGCTCAAAATTCCCTTCAGTTCAATTTTGTTCCTGTAGCAATGTCAAGACTTTAACACAATATATTAAATAAGTGCCAAGCCCTTTCAATCACAAAATTGACTTTAGAACAAGAAATATTCAGCAAGAAATTAGCCTGTTGGAAGCTTTTATATTTGTCTTCTGGAATCTAAGCCTTTGATTCTAAACTTTCACACTTCATAGGCAGATGAAATGAATGCTCTACACTTTAAAAATACAAAATCCTCAAATTTCAGACACTTGTTATTACATGTCATTTGGTGTTATTACTTCATACAAAGCATATCAAATATCATTAGATACATCGTGAATCAAGAGTTTGAGAGCAGTGGTCTTACAGAAATTGTGTCTAATATGATATTCTGAAACTAAGAGATATATGCCTGACATTTTTAAAATATGAAAAAAATCTAAAATTTATATCGAAGCTCTTTATGTGGCCTCAGCGTCTGTAGTACTGAAGTGATGTAACTTCTGGGTAGAACTGGGAGGAATATCAAGGGACCACCAGGACTTGGAGACAGAAGAGACATTTTGATCCTTGCAGGAGATGAAATTGAAAACAACACCACTACTGTCAGCAATCATTATACTTTAAATTTTGATCAGCTGTTTTAGAATATTTCTTCCTTAATACCCCAAAACTAGTGTTCCTATTAATATCACACTGAGAAACAATATTTTATTTTTTAATTAAGCTATTATATTCTTGTGCTTGGAAGAGAAATGTTAAGCTGGTTTTGAAATGTATTTCTCCCCAGTGAAAAATGGCTTAATAATTACAATCCTGTATTTGGTGGTGAAGCTTAAATGCAATTGCCAAAACTTATAAATTATAAATTAAGTTTCAGTTCAATATATTTCTACATTTTTTTAATGCTACAAAAAGTTCATATGCTTCAAAACTGAAAATAGATATTGCTTTAACATTTAGAAAAAGCTCTGCATATAGCTAGCAATCATTTCTTAATCTCGGAGGCAAAACCTGCAATAATGTTAACACTCATGAAACTCAAATCATTACAAGTTATTTGATTAGGTTGAATCTTTTTGAGTCAGGTCTCAATCTTTATGAGACAGGTTTTGCTGACGCCTTAGTTGCTCCCTTTTGAAGCTCCATATGCTACTTTGTACTATCACATGCATGTAATGGAACTAGACTCTTCTACAAAAAGATTTCTGTTTAGAAACCTGTTTCTTTGCCCTTGCTTTTTCAGAATCCTGCAACAGAGAGGCAGCAGGAGTAGAGTGGGGTGAGAAGATGATAGGAATGGCAAAGGAGATGTCTACATAGTCTGCAGCTCTCTTTCTTATGTGATTGCCACTCATTCTGGCCTGCCAAATACCCGCTTTCAGATAATTTCTCAACAAGCTATAGCAGAAGTCATTTCCAAAAAAACTGGGGTTTAACTCATATCTGATGAGCTTAGGAAATAGGACAGTAATAAGTTCACCTAACAAATATTTTGCCTACAGGAATACACAGACTGGACAAGCTTTAAAAAAACACAGTATTTGCCCCCATTGAACCAGTCCAAATTCTCAGTTTTCCAATGGGACTATATATAGAGCCATGTCTTGTCCTAGTACTCATTTTAACATTGTTTAAGGATAACTATTGCTCCTTCATTATTACTGTCATTTTGATTACTTCAGTGTCTAGGAAAACTAGTTGCCTACCATGACTCCACTCTGCTATGTCATGTCTCAAAAGAGACTTTTTTTTCTATTTTAACTTCATAAACAAACCAGAACACCTATATTTAGCTATTAGACATGTAATTTTGTTTTGTTTAAATGACACAGAATTGTACTTTTCAAAATTTAATGTTCCTCATGGCAAAACATGAAAAATTGTCTGTGTTTAAATGTCTAGTCTAGGATTTGGATGACCCCAGCTTCGATTCCCTGCAGTACCAAGGACACTTCAGATTAGATCTACAAATGGATCCCCACATAGGATAACTTATAAAATTATGGTCTTTGTAGCAGGAGCTAAGCCAATTCTGCAGTAAATCTCCATGAGAATGTCATCAGGACTTCTGTGAACACATGGCCTCTATTGCTCTCTTCCCCTAGCTCTATGAATCGTCCATTTCTTTCTAAACAATGGCTCTATTTCACCAGAAAAGGTTACAGAATATTCCAGAGCCTTATTTCTAGGCCTAATAATAGTATCCTAAATGCTAAACTGAATTTGAGAGGTCTACTGCCTCAAAAGAGGTCTACTACCTCTTGGCCAAGAACTGTGTCCTCTGTATAAACAGATTTGTGACGTCTGATTTTTAGTGTAAAGAGTGAGCATACCTTACACCATAAATAATATATCTAATTTGTTAGTCTTGCATAAATTTTTACAACAAAATTCATAAGACAAATACCATAACACTCTGGCAGGTTCTAACAAGCAAGAGCTTTAGCTTCTCCCTTTCTTCATCTGGCACTCATTTTACGTTGTGTTAAATTCCTCTTAAAAGGCATCTTGAGGCAGCACAAGAATCCCTGTTCATGCTGGAAACAACTATGGTACTCCAAGCCCTGCTTGCCCTTGCCCAGCCTTCCTGGGGCTCCCTCCACTCTTCCCTCTATCCAGGACCCCATGTCAGCCCACGGAGCAGAAGGGAGAAAGTGAGAGCATGTCACTCAGGGAACCTCAGACTGAAAGAAAGTCTTTCCTTGAAGAGGCAGAAAGACCGAAAAGCAGACACTGCACCAGGAGTCATACAGAAAAGACAATATAATCCCTGCTGAGAGACAAGATTTCTTTACAGGTCTTTTTCCTTCTGATTTTTCTTGAAATTTATTCTTTAGTTTTATGGTTAAATAGAATCTAACTTTAAAGTTTGGGGTGTGCTGCTTTGCTGTTGCTGTTGTGTTTTAAAACAATCTTTTTTTGGCACTTTGCGATGTTCACTTAAAGGAAAAGGTTCTAGTAGAAACCTCTGATGGAGCCAAAGTCCTGTTACACCTGTCAGACCAAGAGCTATGCTATGGAACAACATTCTGCTGAGTCATTTTTCATCACCCCACTCCACGCACAGCACAAAAAAGTTTCACTTTGCATCTTCATTGACACGCTTCTGCTGAACTCCCTTTTCGATCCTATGCTGCACTGTGCAAGAAATCCTTGCAGGTGGCCCAGTGCTGTTGTTTGCATTTCACATTCTAAATGCAGAAAACTTGCATTTATGATGAAATAACACTGTGAACCAATTAATACATTTTAAGAACCACTTGAAAATGTGTTTTAATCTGGAAATCTATCAGTTTTAACTCTAGCAAGACCCTCCATTTATGTCAATTAAAAGTTTAGCATGCTTAAGATATGCATCTTTATACAGACTTAATAACCCATGATTTGTGAGAAAGTTATCAAATTAAAAAAAAAAAAAAGGTCACAATGCCGGCATAAACATGTTCATGTTCATATTCTTAAGGTCATATTAAAATATGTTGCACTTTCCTGCAAACACAGTTACCAACATTAGAAGTCTCTGACAATTACTTTGAGACAAAGAGGTTGCCAGGGAAGCTTTCTACCCCCCTGGATTGTTATGCAAATAGTTAAAATGTTGAAATGAATTTAAGGAGTTATACTCTAACACGTCAGTCGTGCTATAATTTGGAGACAATGAATAATATATTCCAGACAAAGTGAAGGCAGCTATAGAAGTAAACTAAAATAGGAAAATTACGCCCACCAGGCATTTAAATTTAGGAGCTGAATAAATTATCCATACATTAAAAGGTTCATATATTTCAAAGAAAGCATAAAAAAGTTTAAAAAATAACTGAGAAAATGTAACAAAAAAAAGCAGAATAATTCCAAATGTGATCAAAGCTGGTGTGGAAACCTATTAAATGGATATCCTTGTTGCACAAAAATTATACAATGCTATTTTCACAGATCTAGTCTTTTAGCAGATATTCACTTAAAGCCTCTGCTGGTTTATGAAATGAGTTTAATCCGGTAAACTGGAAAAAAAAATCATTTAAACTAAGATTTCTATCCATTCAAACTTCTATTGCTTTTTTCCTTTTTTAATCTTTTGGCACTATGGATATTTATTGTTTTTAATCAAGTGTACTCTTTTATCTGGTATTTTTCCAAAAAGACTTTGTGTATGATTCAGTTCACTGCATATGCTGCTCTTACAAATCTATTAATTAAAAAACCCACTCAGAATATTTGATGAAAACCAAAAATACTTCAATGGTTTTCTCATCATGCTGAAAAGACGACTTTCGCAGCATTCATCCAGGCTCTAGTTAGAACTTTGTACACACAACGCTTTCAAACATGTGCCACTGCCATAGAGCATTTGAACTGCTACTGTCCTGATTTTATAAGAGACTTTGTTTAAAAATATCTGAACAAAGCTTCATGGGTTTTCATTAATATGGTTTCAGGATTAGGAATGCAGGAGATGCCTTTTATCATGCCAAAACTTAAGAAGAACTCTGCAACCAATTTTTTGCAGACTTACAGTGAACTGAACTAGTGATACATGCTTTCCAGTGAGGAACAGACTCATCACTAATTAATATTGCCAGTTAACGAAGATTTCATTACACTTCCCAGCTTCAAAAGGGATATGTTTCTTTGTTTATTCTGAGAGAAAGAGCACCTTCAAGTAAATCCAGCCAAGAAAATCAACACTGATACAACAGAGACAGTAGTAATGCCCAATGTACTGGAAGCATAGCGGGTCACATAAAGGTGGATTTCTGAGACAGGCATGAAAACATTTTAACATCTTACAGAGCACTGACAAGATCTGACTTTGTTATCTGACTTCTGAGAACCTCTTGTGTTGAGGTACCATATCAGAGAAGTAACAGTGAATTTGTTTGCTTCTTGCAGATTACTTGCAGTCATGACATCTAACTATGCGCTCACAAAGAAATGAAGGCTAGATCCATACAATTGTGTAGAGTAGAATGTATTTTATACTAAGAAAATTTCAGACAGCTGATATATGTGTATTATTCTTGAAACAACTGATTTCACAACACCAGGAAGATTTTTTTTTCATATTTATTGCCATACCATATTTTTATTGCTCTAAATTTAACCAGTTGACATCCTGGGCACTTCCTGGGAACCTACTTATGAAGAAAAATATGCCACCAAACAATAGTTACTCTGCAACTATGTTTCTGTGCATTCATATGTGTGTGCAATGTGTTTCTATGTGAGGTAGCTTATCCCATTTGGAAAGCTGGTTGCATTGTATCCAGTGTGTTTCAAGGACGTCTCCAAAGAGACTTAATGCATAGCAGTTTGCATTCTGTAAATCTAAATCTCACTTCCTGCATACATACTCCACATATAAAGGCCACATTAGACCCACAACTGATGTAAGAAGGTCAAATCTCTGTTGAAAATCATTAGACATTCATCAGTATGATGTGAGCCATTATTTAAAACATAATGAATATTAGCTAAAAATCATTTGAATAGCACTTTACTTATTAACGTATTTAAAGCTGTCTGTGCTCAGTGCTACCATAATCTTGGGGGTATAGCTCTGACATATATAAGTCTTTCTTGAATATGCTGAATATATAGGCAGAATAAGAATGTTCCAAATGGCTGTGTTCTTTGCGAGTAAGAATAAACACACACAAGATTCACCATAAAAGAAATTTTATAGTATGGAATCCAGGCAAGACTGATATATAATGCATCACTTTATGCTCCTTAATTTAGCTGGTCAAGTTGCATGGAAATTTGTAGGTTTGCTATAAAATAATATAGCTAAGGAGTTACAAAGCAGTAGGTCACCAAAGAATCCATCCTTTGTGCGTTTGAATGTGTCCTGAGTGTGGATCTTTCGAGATACGTAGTTCAGTTACCAATTTGGCATTTGTAACATGTGTTGTTGTGACTAATAAAATTAGTGTATTCCATTTTCTGAGAACCAGTTCATTACCTGCAAGCTGCAGCAGTGCAATTACACTAGCTCTGGGTGTATGGATTTTTGCTTGATGATTCATTCTTATCCGTAAAAGTTCTAATGCGGACATATCGGTTTGCCAATTCCTACAACTTTAAAGCTTTTCCACTGCTCAAAGGAGAATTTTTCAGAAATGGTTCTGGCCCTAGAAGTGTCCTTTCTTTGCTGATCTGCAGAAGTAGGAATGCATTGCTTGAGAGCAAGTTAACAGGGATAAAATTATAATTTTTTGCCTTTGGGAAAGACATATATAAACTTCAGGCCTCCAAACTTAAGCTCTTACTGTAAAACTAAGCTTCACAAATGCAAAGACCAAAAGCAGATATGGCCTCTGGCTGCACATGGCTACTGCCCTTGTCCATAAACTGACCACCTCAAGTTCAAAGGACCATGGATTTTTAGCTAGTTTAGGAGACATTTGAGACAGACCTGTCTATTTGGGACAGAATGCCTTTCTGAACTATGACAAGTAAGACAACATACATTAACAGCTAGCAGAAACTGTCTTTATATTTGCTGGAGGATTAATGAAATATGCAAAACAAGGATGCTCTGTAATTTCCTATTTGAAGTGTCAGGCTGGATATTTGAATTTCTCAGAGACAAGGATTCTATAGTTTCCGAAAGAGAAATTCTATATTTTGCCTAATATGTAAGGTCTTTTCAAGGAATACGATCAATCCTAGGAAGAACCTACAGGTCACTTAGACATGAGGAACCATCTTTGCATTTTATAAATCCAGATAATTTCAGAATTCTGAGTTGTACTGAAGAAATTCTCGATGGATAATTCAGAAAAGTTAACGAAATTGTAACACAATCAAACCATAACCCTTTGCATCTAGTGTTTTTCTGCATATTCAGCATATCTTATTCTCCACTTTCTCATGTATGTCAGCAGCTAAATAGTATAAATCATAATTTTACTGATCTTAATTAATCCTCACCATATAGCTTCCACTGTTTTAACTATACCAGTATAACACAACTCCAACTTAATCCCAGTGGATAATTGAATTGAATACAGTTTTTAAAAGGATAAAGGGCAGTGTATTTTAATTTTTACTGATGAAGGATGATAGGAGAATTCTGCAAATCAAGGAGCTGAGCATTCAGGATGCAAAAGCTTGTTTTGTATTTTATTTTCCACTGAGGAATCTAGCAATAAAAATAATGCTTTTTTTCTTTCCTTCAGCCCCCATCTTCCTCCAAAGTTATGTCATTTATTTCATGTGTCTGTTCTTTGTTCAGAAAAAAGGCTTTTGCCTTTTGCCTACATGCCTGATTTTCAGTGCCATATGTCAAAATTCTAGTCAACTCCTGATTTTGCTGCCTCTTCAGTACACATAAGAAATACAGCAATTATTTCAGATACAGGGTTTGTGGATTTATTTATTTTAATTTCCATTTTAAAACCTTTTACTCCAAATACAAGACTTCCAAATTTGGCAACACATCTTTTTTTTGATGTCTTGCAATTAAATAATTCTGATTTCATATTGTTGCAAAGTCAGCCAGTTGGAGAAAATATGTAAGAGCCTTAATTTGCCTTTCTGAATCTATTTTTCACAGTTACAATGTCCTGGTCAAATAAATTAAATTACTTCAGCAGTATGTAACTAATTTTATGTAAATTAAGGTGTTAATGTTCTGAATCACATTCCTGAAAATGGTCTGTTTTCTATTGCAGCTTTTCTTCATTAATGCCAGAATGAAAATCAAAAAATTGATTTCTACAAGATAAAGTGTTGCTCCCTGACCTCTAAAAGAATGAAATTTCTAGATAGTCTTAATGGTCAGCTGACACTTCTCAGCAGTCCACCTAAATAAATCAACAACCCTGCCTGCATGCCAACAGAATGGGCTAACATGAATTCAGGGGGTTTTAAACATCAGATGATCTATGTGAGTTTTAGTCATGTTGCTGGGTACATAATTATTGTAAAGTTTTAGCCTCTGTTTGTGGCAGTCCCCTAGCATAAGCAAAACTTGTGCTTTAGGTTATCAAGAAATACAAGATTAACAGAATAAAAATAAGCATAATTAGAAGCCTTAGGAATACAAAGTCAGAAATAGCCTTATTATTTGACTAGGAAAGTTCAAGTGGCAAATATATTCAAACAGACATAAGGGAAGCAAATCTGAAAAAAAGGTAGCTAAGACCTCAATTTCTAACCATTAATTTCCTCACTTTATCATCACATCAGATTAGACTGGGAGAAACCATGACTTTTTTTTTTAATTGTTCTTGCAGGCAGGTCCAGATTGGTTCTATGTTAATTTGTTTGAGACATAAATCATCATCTGCAGTGTTAAAATAAACTGGGTCATGTTCTTCCGACATTAGACAAAAAATTATATTGACTTAAACACAACCTTTACTGCTACAACTTTTCTGCATATACCTTTGTTTTACACAAGCAGAATATTGTATAGAAGGTAATTTTTCCAATGTATCCCATCAGTTTAAGGCACACCCTTGCATAATTACTGCAAAGAACGACAAGATAAGAATCACTTGCTTTGTATTTCTAAAAATCCATTTTCCAATGAATTTTTCCTACCCCAGTTATTTCACCTAGACAGGACTTGTTCCTCCACTTGCCAAAATCTGTGAAAGTTTAGTCACTGACCGCAGAAAAAAGCTGATGGATTTGCATAGCCAGATGCCTTTGAGAATCTCACAGTATTGTACAGTAAACATTACTAATTCTAGTAATAATTTTGAGTCTAATTTATAAAAATCTTACTTTTTTTTAAGTAAACAATGTGAATATTAAAAACTTCATATCCAAACTGCCAATATAAACAATTTTGGAAGATTAAACAAAAGGAAACAAATTTTAGCAGGCCAGTTTATTTTTGGATATGTGTGATTAATAATATTATTTGTACTTAGAGCTTTGTTTCAAAAAAAAAGAAAAAGGTATAGATCACTAACTTTCTATATTGTGCAGATATTTATGGTAACTGATTTGGTCTTGCCTGAATGCCTAATTATCTGTAACTCCTTTTTATCCAGCATGACTTCAAAAAAGAGGTCTTAAATTTTCCTAAACCAGCCACTTCATGACACTGGCTGAAACTTAGGAGTGACTTAAGTTGGTATATTCTAACAGCAACAGTTATGTATCTAAGCCATGCAGGTTAATGAGTTACTACTATGCATCAGCTGAGCTGCAGTGGCTGTTTATTCATTATGTTTGTGTCAAACACAAGGTAATACACATCAGGTTAAACTTTAATGAAAGAAGGTTATGCTAATGCACTTTACTCTGGATTTGCCAAGGGCTAAGAGCTCACATACTCTCTCTTAAAGCAATGGTAACTTAACCAAATGGCTGAGTCCTAAACAACAGAAATTATAACATAATCCAAGCCCCTTGCTTTCTGTTTTCCTCTTGTAATTACTTAACAAAATTCAGATCCATAGATTTCAAGGCAAAAATTATTTGTGGAAACAAGTGTGCTGTCAGAAAGTTGAGTAGCAGTGAGCTTCATTCAGTCTCTAAATATAGTGAATAATCACTATCTCTGCACCCTAAATTATTTCTTTAGAAATCAAGATCTAGGCTTTCATCCACCTTCACATGTGTCTAGACTTTAAATAATAAAAAAAATCTTCTGAAAGCCAGAGCAATTGAATGTTGTGTGTACAAGCCACTGGAAGGGAAGCAGTATGAGTTGTAAAGTGATGTGTGAAAAGGAGTGGCTGGAAAGGCAAAAATAAAATAAACTGGAGACTAGTCATGAATAAAAGTTTCCTTTTGAAAGCTATCGTCAGTCCTTCTGAGAAACAGAAGACAAATGGACTAAATCGAGCCCAGAACTGGCAAGAATTCTGTGGGAATATACCCTTCTCACCAGCACGGAAGCTTATACGTCCTTCAACAAGGAGGAATGAGAAAAGCTCACAAATTCATTTTTTTTTCTGGAAAAGTTAAAGAATTTTCAGAGAAAATTTCTTGATCTGGAAAACTGTAAAAGTTGTTGAGTTTGGCTTTAGCGAGCATATTCTCTACAGCCTGATTTCATTTGAAATGTCATTCTTTTTTTGATCTCCTTTTGAGAAAAAACTATTTCTATATATCAGGTCTGACAGAGTCCATTATTAGATTTCAGGTCCACCTCATGTATGCATACTCTTTAAACTCAAGGATCCTGCATAACCTTCACTAAGTTAGCATTCCAAACTTTTGATTTAAGCACGTTATTATCAAAAGTCACAACCAAATGAACTTTGAAAATAAAGCTTCATCTCCTGGTTTCTGATTCAGTAGATTTCTGGTATAGCTGAAGACATGTAGGGCCTTTCATGGAATCACAAAATGGCTAAAGATGGAAGTGACCTCTGGCATTCATCTGCTCTAACCCTTTCCTGCTCAAGCATGGCTACCTAGCACCAGTAGCTCCATCCTCTTTGCACTCCTACTTCAGCTATTGATAGACATGCAGCCCAGGACACTGTTGACCTTTTCTGCAAGTGCTTGTGGCTGGCTCATGTTCAACTCACTGTCCACCAGAGCCCAAACTATAATTTCTTGCAAAGGTGCTTTCAAACTGTTTGGCCCCCCACATCTACTGGTACATGGGCTTATTTGTCTCCAGGTACAGGACTTTGCACTTCCCTTTGTTGAAATGCATGAGGCTGCTGTCAGCCTATTTCTCCAGCCTGTCAAGATCCCTCTGGATGGCAGTACAAGCCCCCTTCTCTTACTAGCATGGCAAATCTTCCGCCAGATCGTTTTCCTAACCTGGGATTTCTTACAAGTACTTTTTCCTGCAGCCCAGTCTCAGTTTCTGCCTGAAGGGAAACTCAGTGTAGAAAAGGGTGTTCTTGAAACCAAGATTCTCCAGGGGCCAATTCATCCTTTGACACCATGTAGTATATGTGTAGTCACACAATACATTAAATGCAGTACAAAGTAATCATGTTGGAAATCAGTTTTGCATCTAGTGTGAACAAGCCAGACCCTTTTGAAGCAGGTATTTGGGAGGAATTCATTATTAGGTATTCAAAAATACCTTTTGAAGCAGGTATTTTTTGAACCAGAATTTAGGAGGACTAGTGCAGCAACCCTTTGGGTTTTTTCAGGTGGCAATGCAGAAGTGCAGTTTATTGTAGAAGGTAAAATCTTGACAGCTGAGGCCCTCAGTAACTATTGGACTTTGCACAGTGAGTTTCAGATGAAAATAGATATGCTTCAGCATTCTTGTTCAGTATGTCCCTTCTCCATAGTGTCTTATTATTATTACAATTTAATGTAGTGGCACCTAACTGGCAGAGTCAGGTTATACTCCAGTGTGCTAAACAAACATAATAAATGACATGACAGTCCCCGCCACAGCACATGGACTTCACTCTGACAGAGCTAGATCCAGTGAAGGAAAAAGCAATGATCTATTCTGACAAGATTCTGAAGGTATTTAAAACAGGTGGAAAATCCTAAACTCAGGATTGTCCTCCTTAGCCACCTTGCATCAACATGAGGCAGCTTATTTCATACAGATTTCATACAGACCAGCACCACAAATTTCCATATCAAAGTCTCATGGACAAGTTTGTAAATTCACACACTATGAGACAATATAAACACTTATTCTTGGTGCATTTGACTTGCCTGGTTTTGTACTTTTAACAGCACTTCCTGAAGTTCACAGCTAAGCTCTCTGTGTTGTCCAGTTTCAGTCTGTCTGACAAGCGGATGTCACCTGGTCATGTCAAACTTTTGGTTGCTTTTGGAAAACAGATAAAGGAATTACGGCTGCAGAAACCGAAAGCCACACTCTAGTTTGGAAGCAGACAGTCTGCTGAAAAAATCATCACATTTCAGTTTGCTATAGAATATTCTACTACATAGAAAGAAAATTAAAAATTAACTGCTGTAAAAACATCTTTAATTAGTATGCCTATGGGTGGCACTTCTTAGAGCCATACTATGGACAAGGATGTTTCCTCTTTCAATTGATACACATAGACTAAAATTCCAGCCTAATACCAGTACACAAGACTTGCTCTGAATTTCTTTATATTTTCTTGTTCACATTCTACATAAGGTATCCAGCTGGTCATGGGTAGGCTTCATAGTCTTAAAATGCGGGAGATTATTTATAACTTACTAAACATGTAAAGCACTGCTATTACTATTTGTTAACCTTAGGGAAAATATGTGCTTATGTCTTCATACTGATGCATTTGGTAAGTAAATACTGCATAGCATAACATAACATTACATAACGTAATATTATATGAATTAGCATTATGTAAGACCAAGAATCCTTAATAAATTTTAAAATTTGCCTGCTTTAATGTTGAAACAAAGAATTGTTATTATGAACAAGCACATAACACCTGCATTTTTCACTGAAAAAACCTACCATTTTGCATAATCAGTTCTCTAGATTCTGCTATTGTTCAGTGAAGTACACTTCCATGCAGAGAACTGCAGGATGGAGATCTCAATAGAAAACTAAGTTAATTTATTACAACAGTTAAGTGACAAAAGAAAGGCTTATGAAAAACACAGTAAAACCATGTCTGAGCACTTTATCTTTCAAAGAAATGAAACTACAAAGCAATATAGTGTTCTGTGTTTACTGGGATTCTGGATATGGTGACAGGCATCAGTGTAAAAAATATACATCAGTCTTGTAATTTATGTTAGTCTTGAGAGAGAGTGTGCACCTGGCTGGAAAAAAACTTGAACAAAAACACCCTCAAAACATGCTCAAACCATGACACTTACCAATCTAGATACAACTCTATGAAAATGAAGCCAGGTTCTGCTCCACAATTCTTGAGCAAGACATCCTTCCCTGATGAAACCAACACCATACATTCATAATTGTTCATAGTATTTACAATAGGTTATAAACCTTAAACTTTGCACAGACCTTAAATGTCACCAATATTACTGAATACAAAGTTAAAACTGCTTTCACAGATGAGAAATGCCTTTAAAACAGCAGCAGTGGAATTCATCCCACCAGATGAATTTCTGTTATATGCTTGCAAAATGAATCTGTTTTTTTAAATGGGTAAAGGGAAGGGACAGTCAGTCTGAGATTTACACCTGATTTGTGTTATAGTAATCTTTGAAATTAAGAAGTGTATCCTTGCATTTCATTAAATTCTGGCTAATGAGATAACTGTCTTCCCAAGGAGGGAGTGATGAAGTACTCATGCCATAAAGCATAAATTAATGCTGCAAGGTTAAACACTGGAACTAACTCATGTTTCAACAAAAGCCCCTACCAGCAGTTAAATTAACTGACATAAATACCATAAAATCTGTCTTTATTTTAGTCTCAGATGATGCTTCTTTTTACACCCCTGCTTTCAGTTTGTATAACTCATTTTTGCACATTATTGCATGCATCATTTGCCATTTAAAGAATCAGCTACAACTGAAAAAAGATTTAAGGAATCAAATACTCAGGGAAAAGAACCTGTAGGTATGAGGAATACCTCTATCATACTGTATTTTGCTAGTACTCTTTAAAGAAAATACCACAATCGACAACCACAGTTCAAAGAACCAGTTAATTATGTTGAAAATAGACGAAAGAAATCTACTTTTCCAGCTTTTTGATAGACATTTTGAAAAAAAAGCTAAAGAAAACCTGTGGTGATAATAGGTTTGATATATATTCTGGCAAAAAATTATATCACATTAATGAGGTGGCTTAAAGGGCTCATGCATTTTGTAGGAGGCATTTCAATGTATTAGTATAATTAGCAGTGATGAGAAAACTGTTTGGAACTGAATTACCTCTCATGAGTTCATTTGAGCTATATGAAATTACACCATGCAAGAAGGAAAATTATGGAGCCATCCAGAGAGTTCATGCCTGATTTGATCATAGCCACTAATTGGATGATCATTTTCGTAAAGCTTTTCAAATGGTTGACAGTTTCTGCTCTCATTTTTTTAATGGACTAGCTCTTTATTTCTTGCACTAAGCAACCAAACATACATTTGTTCAAGATTTTGGTGTTTCTACAGGGACCTACAGGTGTAATTGTCACAATCCGAGCAACCTTTGTCCCCTAATTAGCTGCTTTTTGGGGACCCCTGATGAGAGCTGCTGTTCTTGTTAACAATCTTAGAGAATACCTGATGAGTAAGACTCTCCAAAGTCTGATGCATGTCAGCAGACACCATATGACAGCAATTTAATGAAGTTTAAAAGTGACCTGATTCTGATGGCTGGAGTAGCATCTGTGTTGCATAGCTTTTGATTTCTGTTGGTCTATTTCATTTTAACATGTATTGGATGTTCTGGGTAAGGATATCGGAAAAGGTGAAGGATACAGGAAAGAAAGCTTATTAATGGAAAGACTTTGTGAGCTCTCTTTCTGTCCTTCCTACTATCCAATAATGCTGAGCAAATTGAAATGGTGCTAACCTGCTTCATATATTTTAAATTAGATGCCTAATATGTAAAATACTTGATTTGGGAGTTGTTAAGCATTTAACTCAGATCTATTTTACTGAGCTCTTACTAATACCTTCAGCAGGTTTTCTGCCACATTTTTTTATTATTATCCTTTCCATTTCTTTGATACAAACATTTTGCAATAAGATTTAGACTTAGTAAATTATTACTTGAAAAAAGTTATTTCTACAAATAATGCATCTGGGTTGCAAAGTCAAGAAGAAAAAAAACAAAAAGAAGGCCTTTCTAGTTTCTTAAAAGAAAAACAGAACAATAAGCTTAAGAATATTTTACCTTAATTATGATGTATAGTTTGATGTGGATAACCCTCTGAAGTACACAAGTTCATGCATAGTATTTGTGTGGGCTGTTCTTGGAATTTTTTTTGCAGCCTCTTGTAGGAAGAGAAACTGTCTGACTTTCTCTATTTAGTAAAAAACTTCAGAAGCCTTCTAGCAATCGCTTATGGATAGAACACTAGCACTTATTAGATACTATTAATAGATAAATATAGAAATAAGCAAAAACGTTATCATCACATATTTTATTTTCATATAGCTCTCATGTTCTATCAGAATTTATAGCAAGATATAAAAAATGTTATTTTATACTTTTAAACTTCATTATATTAATTGAATTTTCCTGCGATGAAGAGATGTTTTCACAAGAAAAACCTGAAGTCTCAAAAAAATCCCTAGAAAACAGTGGTTCATAAATATCTCTTAATTGAGTCACAGTCTGAAACACAATGTTTACAAGAATTTTTAGTAAAATTTGGTTAGCAGATTACAGATTGCAATCATGCAAAGTGTAGAAGAGATTTATCACTGATTCAGTACATGGAAGAATATACTTGTTCAGGAGTGTGTTTGAAGAACATATACACTATGCTAGTGCTCTTACAGTAAATAGAACAGCTGGTAGTGCAAGGGCCTTAGCCTATGTTGTTCCTTCCTCTAACCCAGTGGCCACTTTAATGTTCATTGTCACATGGAAGACAAATGCAGCATGTGCTTTTACATCTCATAATAATTAATGCAGGGAATTCACAAAATTTAGAATTATGGAAAAGTACTATGAGATCGGTGAGGTCAAATGCAGTGTAGAGCCCCCATTTCAAAAGGAAAACATACTCTTAAAGGACACATGTCAAAGGTAATAAATCACAATGTTCATTCAAGTAACTTTCTAGAGGATGTTATCAATGTAAAGTAAAATTATTGTTGATGATAAAAGATTATTTTTTTAATGTCAACCTCATCGTAAGGTTGGCAATTTTTTTCTACTATGTGACAATTAATCAAATAATATTAATATCATGGAATATTATAGAAACTCAGCAACATGATAAAATTGCTCAAAAACAGACACTTAGAGGTGATTTCCACTTCACAGCCAACCTCTCATGCACATTCATACAGCTACTTCACTGCAGTTCAGTTGGGTTAATTTTTCACATACAAGAATCATGTGGGTTTTTGCACATGAAACTTTCAGTTACCTGATGATATGGAAGAGCATTGCTTTGTAGATTCTCTATGCAAGAAAAAAAAACAACAGATAAATCAAACAGAATGTTGAAACTAAGGTTTTCCTAATGGGAGAGGTTTACATGTTAAGAAAAGCAATTGAAAGCTCTATGACAGAAGTTTATTTCATTAAGAAATTAAAGCTGGCAGATCTTCAGTTTGATCATAACTGTATCAGTATAAACTCAGTTTCTGTAAGTTATATTACTTTGCCTTTTATGATTGTAATATAAGAATTCTGCAAAGATATTTTTGCTCATCAGTCTCATTCTGAATGCCTCAAGTACCGTGTACAAGAAGCAGTTTGGGAAGAAGCTGTCATTGTTTTATATTTGTAACCCTGGCTGTTTATTCTTATACGGAAAACATACCATACTAACAATGAAGATAATAATTAGAATAGCAGTGAGACAGAATGAGGATTACAAAAGCAGCAGGATCAGACGCTGAAGCTTCAGAACCTTGTTATTAACCTCTTTTCTAAGAAATGACTTGATATATCAAACTGTAAAATGCACATGGAAATCAAAGTTAGGGAAGGTTTGTTTATTTCTGAAGAACAGTTTAAATTCTTCCTAACATTCATACTGTGAAGATGGTGTCATTTTGTCAGGAACAAGCTTAAAGCAACCTTTGTTGTCTTGGCGGGGGGGGGGGGGGAGAGGGGGGGAACAGAATAGGGACAGAGGCCTCAGGTGTAAGTGATATGACTGTACCTCTAAAGTACAGATTCAAAGGTGATAGAACCATAGCCATGAAAGAGGCATACAGTTTGGAAGACTTAGCACATCATTTCTCTGAATTACATATGGCTCATGACATTTTTTAATCAATGAGAAATGAAGTACTATAATTCCTTTTAAAGGTTAAAAATCAACATGTGCACACCACCAACAAATCAGACACTGGCAAGGCAGTGTCTGTAATCTATTAATATAAGGTATTGGAGTGCTCAAATTTGTAGAACTCCCCAAGGATGACAGTATAGCCACTGTAAATGTGAAAACTACACCATGCTTCTTGCAGGATCTGTGCTCTGTTGCACTTCTGGCTAGCATTAAAATGTGCACAGTAATATAAGTAAAATTTTTAAAATTCATTGCTCAAAATTTGCCATCCAAAGATTATGAATACAAAGGTCATTTAATGATTTTAAACTCCTAGCAATTACTTATTCTTCCCTGTCTCACTTCTTTCACAAGAAATGTAACTTGTATCATTGTTATCACCACAACTCTAAGGAATGCAGAAATTAATAAGAATGATATGGTAAATGGCCCTCAGAACCAATCCATTAGACTTCAAGTCATTTTATTTATAGGAGATCTTTAAATAAACTAGAGAAAATAGTATCTTGCTTCCTGGGAATATCTTTCTTTTACTGAGAAAATTGTTTACCCTTTCCTTTCTTTTTTTTTTTAATCATTGTATTTAAGGGGGGTTGGAGGGTAGAAACAAATTCCTAGAAGTCAGCAGTAACTCAAAGAAATATTCCTGAGAAAGACTTCAAGCAATTCCCTAAGCTGCCTGACCCAGGATGTTAGCCCTTAAGGCTTCTGCACAGCCACCAGTTTCACCGCTAATGGAGACAGCTACACTTCCAGATGTTGACACTGGAAAAAATCTGTTCCCAAGACTCAGCATCTGCTTTGTGAAATCAGCTAAGTCTTCTGTGAAGTTACAAGAATATTCAGCAAAAGAAAGCAAAGAAGAATATTGCTTTTTATAGAATAAAACTCACAATACAGCTTCCTTTCATTCCAATAAAAGAAATGTGAAAGACCTCCCAAATTTGCAAACAATGTCAACTTGCAGGTATTAAAACATGGGTATACAAATTAGGCCAAGAAATTCTCACAGATATAGTTGTATACTTTGCAGATGTTTTTTAAAACTTAAACTGCATTTGAAGACTCTGAATTATTGAATATATGGGATATTTTCCTAAAGGAATACATTTTCCTTTTTTAAGGTTAGGCATTTTAAAAACTCCTTGAAGTGAAGAGGTGGGCAAAATGGGTTGTTTATTTTGCAGCCAGGAAACCTATTGGATAGATATTACCTGTTCCCAGCCACTGGTCAATTTTATAAACCAGTTACTTGACTGTTTTTCTAACTAACCAGCAAGAGTGTTAATTTCTCTCATTATTACATATACAAAATGGCCTATGACTACTTTCTCCAAAGATCCTGCTACGAGAGACATTATATTGTCAACTCTAATATCTTACTCCCTGAAAGTTGCATTACATTTAGCATACTAATTGGGGGGGAGGAGGGAGGGGCAGAATACGCACTGCATTATTTTTAGCCCAGACATTGAAATCTTAAAAATTTGTGAAATCTAATTTTCACGGCATACAAAGTCAAAAGTGATAAAAGGCAACATTCATCCCCATTAATAGCTCCAGTGACTTCAATGGAATTACAGCACGAACAAATTTGGCCCGGTCTTCCTGGCACAACAGACTGTTCACATGTGCTGCAAAACTCCTTCTGGGTCTGTGCCACGGCTTTTTTTTTCCTTTCTTTTTTTTATTTTTTTTTTCTTCATGTAGTCAAAACCTTAAAACAGGGAAATAAGAAGGGAAGGGTCTACTCATATGATATCTTTTTTGCATATTAATTAGAATTTTCTTCTGGAACAATACAAGGAAACAGTGACTGTGTTTAATTGTTTGCAAAATACCAAAGTTAGCAGTTTGAGTGTTAGAATTCATGACACCTATGAACATGTTTGCAGAAGATTAATCCTCAAAAAGAAATGGCAACCATGGTGGTCTTAATACAGATGTTATGTTATTCTGTTTATAATATTCCAGAGCCACTACTGATAGGATTTTGATTTTCGCTTCATGCAGTTTCTCTGCCCCATGAGCCTTTGCTCAGAGTCATGCTAGATATTTTACAACTGATTTATGGGTTAAACTTCTTCATTTGTCCCATCTCAATATTTTTCTACTAACAAAAATTCCAAACTCATGATCAATGACCATAAAAAATTGACCATGACTCCAAGTGTTTGGCTTCTCAAGCCTTCACCAGCTCTCAGTGTTGATCTATTCCTGAGTAATGCCAAGATCCAAGCAAGCAGGGAAGAAGAAAAAAAAAAGGTAACAATTGCACACTTCTAAACCCACACTATACTTTTCTTTAGACATTATTATACTATTATAAACTAACAACTGTTCTTGCATAAGGCCAGATTAAAAGATTACAGAAAATTGATTGTTTTTCTATCAATTTTCACGAGCTTTAGAAAAAGCCCCTAAGTAGTCAAACCTTTATCATACAATTTTTAGTTGATGTTAGTTTCATATGCTAACAGATACAAGGTTTATTCAAGCAAAAAAGAGTCTTTTTGCAAACATGTATTAGATGCAGTCAAGAATGAACTCTTTCCTATTCCCACTACATATTAAAAACCCTGCTCAATTTAAAGACACAAGGAAAGTAACTGAATGTTACACACACTGCAGCTTCTTTACAAAGGTATAAACTATGCTCTGTGAATTAGTATCCTTGCTTTTAATTTGACTGTGCATCAGTTTATACTTGAAATGATGTTTCTATATGTTTCCCACTTTGTCCTTTGCTCACCATGTATAACCACATATGCATTGTAGGATGTTTGCTTTAACACATGAATAGTTAAAGTAGGATATTGAGTCTGCATTTTACATAAATTTATTTATAATTTTAATATATTAATTGTATAATATTATATGACAACATATTAGCGGTTTGGGCTCGACTAATCACTTATATTCTCAAAGTAAGATGTATCTCTGAAAGCTCAAAAATAAAAAGGTCTAGAGCCAATGTAATAGAAAATAACTGCATTCCATTGCCAAGCTTGTTTTAGATCTCTTCTTCCTTTTGATAGAACATTTTTGGGCACAATATCAACAAAGTAATCTGACTGTGCATGAAAATCAGATTACATTTAAGTTTTAGACAATGTTGCACTCATTGCTCTGTCAATTGAAAGGTTCATCATCGTATCACAGAAGAAAACACACAGTGGCCTTTCCATGAAGGATTATGAATGCTGGGTCTAACAGTATTTTCTTACATGCAGCTTATAACTGCATGAGTTTGCCCTGTTTGTAATTTCCGTGTGTTTCTCTGCTTTAGCATTGTAGGGCTGCAATATTTTTGTTATCCATGTGTTACAAATATTTTACAATGTCTGTGTTGCTTAGAGCAATTTATAAAAACAATACTGGGAAGTGTTTAAACAAATGAAGGTTGGGGTGAAAAAAGCTCTCACACTGAAATGACATTGTCATTCAAAGCCTCTGGCACTGGACTAGAGGAAGAGACTTCTTGTTTCTTGTTGAATCTGTGAAGGAACAGACACCATAGACAATGGACATTTCTAAATCTGGACACAGCTTCCATTTCAGATGTTTAACCAACTAGGACATTCTAGTAGAGGAACTTCCATTCAACATTAATTCCAGACTTTAGCATACCAGCCTAGCTGAATATTTTTTGTACCTTTGCAAGTTTTGGGCAGTGCCTAAACCACTCTTTCAATATTTGTACTGAAAAACAGGAGCTTCCTGATACATCCTCCAACATAAGCATCCCTCTTTTAGCCTTCCCTTGACTCTACCAGGGCCTTTTCATTGTAAAGGAAAGCAGGACACCTCCTTCATGGTCCAGAAATTCATCCTGAGCAAACTATTTCTTCACAAGACCACTTGCAAACTCATCTTCTGCCCTTTTCTTCTCCTGTCTTTTCTGTCCTATTGCTCTCAAAAACTGCTCTTCAGAGCACTCTTGTGAGATGGAGAATTTTCCATTAATTCTTTAAACAGATTCCCAGCAATTGTTTCCACGAAATAACCATACACATACATATGCACATACATAGAAACAATTTTAAATCTTAAAGCTTGTTACTTTTTTTACTAATGCTGTTCAATATTTTTTACTCTTTCATAGTGAAATGAGGACCTTTAATCAAACAAAAAGTGTGCTTATGAATGGAGTTTCAATGTCATGGCAAAGTCTTTTCCACAGCAATAGTAGTAGGACATTTTTTCATCCTCTTCACTTGGAAAAGACACCATTACCTAATGAGAGGGCACCGACAAGAATTCCACATTCCTACTGCTAACAGAAATCTGCCAAGACTGGCTTGCTTCTTCGCTATATTTTCTCTGCCAGAATTTTCTTGATTCTTTTTCCAATTCTTCATGAATCTATGGTGAGAACAAATGCAGAAAAAGCAGCATAAGGAAGACGCTTCAGCCTTGCTAAGATTTGGCTTAATTATCATGAGTTTCACTTTTTTCATTCACCCTCCTGCTCCTTCTCTCCAAACGTACAAGTTTTGGGGTTTGAATATCTCTCTATCTTTGAAAATTTTTCAGATCAGTTTCAAGTTCCTCTAAAAGTCATCAGAATTAAAAACTTTTATTTGATTCTTGAGCTGAAAATTTACTTCCTCAAGCCACTGTTCAAGCCTAAGTCACGCTCTCCTCACTGGAGGTCAGTTGCAGTAACTGTAAAAATGTGGCTGAAGCAGAACTCTGATGTTTTATAATGCTAATATTTAACATCTGTATATTGGCAGCACCAAAAATACAGGGCCTACCTGTAGACTGGGACGAAGTGATGGGTTCCTGTGAAAGGCATCCTATGTTTTTAGACTCAAGCAATTTCATATAACCTTAACTCTCTGTAATGTTACCTACATTGAAAAGTACAATAATAAAATGTCACAGACATTTTTAAAAAGCTAACATATTACAAATGTTCAAGATCTGTTAATTTTTCATTTCAGAGAAAGTATTTTTAATCATTAGAAATACAGGCTAAATAAAGCTAAAATGGAAGTAGAACAGAAACAGAGTCCCCAAAGACATCTAAATGACACGGAGATAAAGTATTACTTGCACTGAGTATTCTCAGTTCACTCGGAAGACAAGGGCTACATACTCAACCTACGTAAATAAGCATAATTCAAATTAAGTCAATGATGCTACCCCCATTTATACAAGCTACAGCTGTAGCTCAAGATACATTCCCCAATTTGTTTATCATATACAGATAAAACTTCCTAATGTGCATTTGTAACAGGAGGTAAAAATCAATAGACACTGTGACACTAACTACACACAAACTCTGGTAGTGCAATATATTTCCTTTTTTCTGCTTGAAAGCACTTAAGAGAAAAAGGAAAGCACTTAAGAATATTAATCATTTGTGGACCATTTCATTACACTGGAAATGTTACAGTGAAGTGACATGTGAGTAGCTTGAAACTACTGCATATTATACACTGATTTACCATAACTATCCTCATATTCTATTTCATTACTCTCGACTTTCATAAGCATACATTTTTAAAAGGTTTACAGTGTTTGATTTGTATTTAAAAGAAAAATCAAAACAAAGCATATGTCTCATTGTATTTGCATGTTAACAGTAATATCACAGCAGAAAGATTTGTGCCCAGTATTTACTGGATGGTGTCACATGCTACGTTAACTTACAACATCATGTGCATTTAGCTGCCAGAATCAGTCCTTTTTATCTAGGTGCCATTGCCACAGAAGTATAACAGCAGGAGCTTCAGCTATGTCTCAGGCTAACATATTCCAATAAACAGTGATACTCCAGTAACATGAGAGTCATCTGAAATTTAGGTTGAATCTCCATGAAGAATATTTAATGCTATTGATAAGCTGGTTTCAGCTATAGCATTGATAGCAATGGTGAGAGCACCTAATCTTTTCAAATACAGAACTGCGTTTCAAGCACAGTTATTGCTACTCAGGTTCATTTTTTATTCTGGAAGAAGCAAAGCAGAAATCTATGTATCCATATCAAGCGATGATAGCATAAAGTATTGGATACTTTCATAAGTACCTTCACAGTCATTCTGTGTCGCTACTTGTCTGTCATGGCCAAGCAGTTTGGTCAGAGCCAATGCCTTGACTTGGCTGCTGTGCTTCAACAAGTCTCACTCAAATTTCAGTCAAAAATTTCCAAGTGGAATACGAAAGGCAAAACTGTAACATGGCATTCGTATTTGTAATTGAAGTAACATGTCAGCCTGGGCTTGCTATTGTAAACAGTAAAGACAATATTATTTTCCCTACGGAAAAGACTAACTTTAGACAATGGTAACACATGCATTTATTCATAATTCTACAAATCCAGTTCTTCAGGTATTTTTAACTTTACACTGCTCTCCAAGCCTCCGGAATATCAGTTCTGTGTCTACACTGTTAGACAGACAAGCGTTGATGATGAAATCACTCCACATGCTGACCAGTATTTAACAGAAAATGGAAATAGCCCCTCTTTTTCCTGTGTGCTCTTGAATTTCAATTCAGTAATTAAGTAGTGAGGTTGCATGCACAGATAACTGAATAACCTTATTTTGTCTTTTGCACACTTGGATTCAGTATCAATAGAGCTACATTGCCTGCTGGTTCAAACCTGGCTCAATGTGTCAGGCATGATATGAAATGCAAGAAGTCAGTACATTTTTTTTTCCTTTTAAGAATTGTCTTCAACAGAATACAGTGCATACAGGAATCTAAGAATCATATGTCTGAGAAATGCCCTACACAAGAACTGCACAAAGAAGGAAAGCAGTGCTGTAGCACATTGTTAAAGGAGTGGGAAGCAATGACTTTTTTTGTTCAGTTCTTCAGTTACAGCACCTGGAAATCTTTAAAGGAGAGTGAAGTACTCCTACTGAGTTTGGGGAAATCAAAGCTGAGTGAAAATTAGGATTTATAAATTGTTTTCCCATTTAAGCTGATAATTAGAAGGTGGATTATTTGGAAATCAGTGGTGGTATTTAATTTTTAAGACCTCAAGTCTCTTGTTGCATTTCACCTTTGATATTTAAAATGAACTTACCTCATATATGTATGGCATTCCACCACTGCTACTAACAGTAACATAAAAATCAGTAGCAGGAATGTAGTGATCTGAAATTAAAATCCTACTGTAGAAAGGGTAGGATTTTGCACAATGTCATGTATTTAAATATAAAATAATTGGCATTTCAGTTCAATTACATAGCTTTTCAGTCTAAGAGAGCACAACACCCACAGGAACCAAGTAAAACACCTATTTTTCTCTATCTGAAGGTCAAATTAAGAACCCCAACTGCCATTATTTTGATTTGAAACACCTCCTTGCCCCCCCAAAGATTCTCTAGCTAACAGCAATTATTGTATATTTGTGTGTTTTTATTGCTCAAAACCTTATTTACATTCCATTACAGTGAGCATGAGCTGCTCCTTGAATGAGTGCTCTCTCGGATTTCATTAGATTCTGACTCATTTCGTAGACATTTTTAAAACAGTAGTGAGAGAGTTTCACTATCTCTTATTTTGCCCAATCCATTGAAGACTGTTGAATGAATGGGGTGCATTACAACAGAAAGCCAAGGTGACAGGCTTAGATTAAACTAATACACCAACAATAGTATAATTAGTCAAGTACTAACAGCAAACCACACTTGTATTGAAACCTAGAAATAGCTTGAAGTAAAAGGAAATCCCATAACAATGCATTGGTTTGATAATAACAAAGAATGATTTAATGAAAGAATAAACATTCAACATGCATTCACATTTCATGTGAAGTGCTCTTGGCTGTTAAGAGTCAAGAGCTCTTCACATGAAAGTACCATGTTTCCAACTCTTTCACAGATGATCAGCTGAAGGAGCCTTATTAATAGCTATACAGGGCTGTTGCATTGTCCTTCTGAGTCATCTATCCACTTGAATTATTCTCAATTGACATATAAGTCTGCATTTTCCTGCTGCTGCATTAGCCAGCCTGAACACAATGGGTCAGATGCTCAGTGGGTGAAAAGCAGAAACTAGTTTACACCAGCTAAAGAACTGGCCCATAACCTTCAAAAGCTTTTATTTCGTTAACTATAGCGTTATTTAGATACAATTCACTCATCTGGTATAAATTTTAATGCTATCTACCGTTCCCTCTCAATGTTGTACACACTTTCATAACAAGTGCAGAATAAATGCCACTGGAGGACTGCATGAAGTAATAAACATGATACATTTTACCTGTAACAGAAGTTACCCCGTGGAGAATTTTGTCAGAAATACATCAACAGTGAGATGACAAGAAACAGCTTCTTAGAAACTGATCATAAAAGGGGCAACCAGTTAGCAGCCCTTTGCAACCCTCTGCTGTTTATATTCCCCAAGACAACTTCTCTCAGGTCAGCATGCCATCTTAACAGAATAGCAGGAGCTGGAGCCAGTGTATTACATGAAAGTAACAGTTAGGTATATTTATGCCCATTAATTCTGAATTTTGATGCTTTCTTATCACAACTGGTTATCAATTTTTTTTCCACTTATGGTTAATTTTAAGTCCCCTGCAACAAAGGCCAGATTTTCATTTATTAGACTCCAACTTCTAGCACTAACTTCAACCAAGCAACGCCAGCTTTCTCATAAGGAAGATATACCTGATCTAGGTGAACTTTATAAATAATCTAGATATTATGATATCTAGTGGCTATCATTTTCAGTTCCAAAAAGCCCTATGGATTCTCTTAATTTTTTCTGTTTGGTTGGTTTGGGGTTTTTTTGCAGCTGGCATATGATACTTGGCAGATAGAAAATCTTCAGGCTTTCGAAGTGCCACTCCTACATCCTACGTTCAGCCCAATTTAATTAAGGTTTAGAGATGTATGAAGTGGTAGGAAGGAAAAAATGAAAAACAAAACCTGAAAAGGAGAGGGAAGAAAAAAAAAAGAAAAAAACCCAGCACATTTTCCTTCCCTTTCTTGCATTAATAAAGAAAATTCTGACAGCTAACTAAAATTAATGAAAATCCTTGAAAAGTTTTTTCCAGGGAGCAGAAGGGCATTGCTGAGAATTCCTAGTACACATTGCTGGGGGTTCCTAAAAGCAGGTTGAAGAGATGAATAAGAGGTAAAAGGAAGGTCTTCTGGTAATATTTGCACATCCAACACATGGCTTCAGCACCCTAAGCCCAGAGGCAGTATGCCATAACTCTTGGGTGTAAGGGGCAGAAGAGAGAATGGGAAACTACATTGCAGTTGTAAACTCCAGGATCAGTGCCTGTCCCTGCCTTAATCTCTTGACTGAATGTTTCCTAAACCATTTGAGCTTTCAATGAAAACAACCAAACCAAACAAATACAGATTCCTGAGCCAAAATTTTGTTTTCTGGTTTTCGCTTGTCTTCCTCAGGACTTTGTTTGTGTTTCAAGAGAAAATCAGATATATTTAGGAAAAATAGACAAAAATGCCTTTCATAAAGTCAACAGAATGTGTTAACAGCATTAAGTACCATCTTTAAAATTCCAATCCTATACTTTTCTACTCTGTCCTTTCCTTATTCATTTCATAAGAGGGCCAAGTCTGTTAATGAATGTTAATAAATTCTGATGCCTACAACTGATTCCTTTCCATTCTTTTTTCCAAGGTTTTATGAATCCTGCCTACACCACAGATATAAGGGAAAACTTTACCATCACTGCAAAGATTACTGCAATGTTATTAGTTGCATATTTATTATACCAAGGTTATGCTAGTTTTTGACACTAACAATGGTATAGTTCAGAGCCAGGTTGCTATGAACAGTCAAGGAATATTGGATTTGAAATTGCCATAGTGCTTTTAATCTTGCTGCTGCTGGAGCAGTAGTGAGAATTTTTTTTGACAGAAAACTATGATAGGTGTACACCTAAGAAGAGCTGGTTCAGTGCCTTTATCAACTCTCAGCACTTGATATTCGGCAGTTGTTTCTAAAACAAAGCTATACATCGGAACATAGAAATATCAGGTGCCCAGACCAGATTTAGTCCATTATTCTGGTTCTGACCATGAATACTACTAAGTGCTTCAGTAGTAGTATAAGAACTCCTATATAGAACATGATAAAACAATTTGCCAGCATGGAAAATTCTCCCTAATTCCAGTGAGAGTCATGCATGCTCTGAGATATGCAAATCTAGTTATTTCCCAAAAAGTTTTTAATTTTCTTTTCTCATTTTCTACCCTTCTGAACCCTGTTTTACAATAATTTCAAATTGTATCATTTCAAAGAAGTATTTCTAGATAATAAATGAATCTAAATAAATTTTTAACCAGCATCAATCTCAAACACTTTGTAAGTAACCAATGCTTTTAACTGCATTGTAAGATCTTTGGAAGAAGAGCAAAGAAGACATTCAGTTCTATCTGATTTTTACATATGCTGTTATTGGATTTGTAGTGTTACATTTAAATATTTATTTTCTACCTTTTAAAATGTTTAAATTGTATTTAAAATACACAAGCATATTCAGGAATGGACTAAAAAAAAAACCTACAAAAAGAGAAATACTGAATATCCCAACAGTTCCATACTGCTAACATAAAGCAATAATCAACATCACAGAGAATAAGTAAAATTAAACAAAGTTAAGAGAAGCTATAGGAGTTATTTTACAAGAATTGTGTCAATTTTACCTCAAAACGAAAAACAAAAATTAAAAAAAAGCTATTTTCTGTAAGACTTTTCTGGCTGTAACTGAAATGTATATATTTTATAGGTTTACTTTGAGGGTGAAATTGCTTTTACAATTGCAGGTGCATGAAGATGAAAATATGGCCCAAATCACGTGTGAATTCTTGAGATTAGTGCATCATTTCATGGACTGTTGAACTTGTCTTTCATATATCTATATATGTTTTATAGCAAAGACACAGAGCACCTCTATGTTATATTCTAAACATTCAAAGTGTTTGCACGGATAGTGATCATTCCAACTTCTATTAAATACAATCACACAGTCACAAAGCTGAAAGTTTAAAATGGTTCTGAGCTTTCATTACTGTTTTTTATCAGAGGTTCTTGATGCCTGACAGTCTGCTTCCATGAAGATAGTTTTCCATATGAGGAAATATTGTCCTATGCAAATACCTCCTGGGAATTTTCTTATTTCACAGATAAAAATTATGTAGCAAATTCCTCTGTATTTTATTGATCAGACTTATTGAAAAGAAATTGGATGAATCTTAAAAAATCTTCTAGCCCCAATCTGATAACCTGTTGTACACAATTGAATTCAGCAGTAGGAAAAGGAAGAAAAGAAAGGTGCTTTTTACCTAATCCTAACAAACATTGAAAAATACAGTTGAAGATAAAATAGTCTGTAGTTTTGGCATGTCCCTACTAGCCCCAGCAAAATCTAATCTATAGCAGTGGATTTATGTCAGCATAACAACAGGAGGTGGGAGAATTTTTTTTATTATTATTTTTTTAGAAAAATAACAGCTCTGTTCCTCTTAGATATACATTTCCCTGCACACTTACTAGAGGACTCATTTTGAAGGCTGGGGAGAAGAGGTGCGGAACATCTGCATGTGAACATGGTCTCTTTTTTTTCCTTCCCCCCTCCTCCTTTTTTCCCTAATTTGCATTATGTGCCATGGAAATACAGTACAGTGGAAGGCTTCCTTCTGGGAAAATGAGCAAAGAGTCTGTAAGTTTGTATATCCAAAGGCTATTTTAAGAAGGTTGCAGTGAATGGGTATATTCTAAGACCATCTGAGAATAACCCCAACATGAATTAAACATGAGTATTAGTTGTTTAAAGTTTTGCTGGTATTGCAACAGAATGTGAATGATTGCTAAGTATAAAAGGACAGCAGATTATTAAACACAAGTAGGCTGGCTAGACCCCAGAAAAAAAATACTAAACCTTATGAACAACAACAATACAGGCAGATGGTAGAGGCTGCAAAGCACTTTCTAACCAGTGATACAACTTCTATAACACTACTATGTATATTTTATGCAACTCAGAACTTAAAATGCTTTGGCTCTGTCATGTTTCCCTGTCTTTATCATTTGGTTCCCTTTTTTTTTACTATTCTATATGTATAAGTAGCTGGTCATATTTTTTCCTGTCTTTAATAGAAAAACATTAGATTAAAAACAGGACTGAAAGTTACATTAGAAAGTGAATTATATCTCAAATCTTGAAAGAACAAAAATTGGTTACATGGGTAAGAAAATGACTATCACACTATTTCAAAATGATCTTGCATTTCTCTGCAGATAGATCTTTCAAACTATTAAGAAACTGTACATTTTTGTTACATCTAAAAATAGGGAGACATTCAGAGATGGAGTTGGATCAGACGTACCCTTATGCACACTTGAATAAACGTTAGTGATATGAGGAGTTGTAAGAACTCACTGCAAAAAGAACTGCATCCCTATATGGGCAACTAAAAGGAATAAAAACATGTTTGTTTCTGCTGCTATTTAAATAAAATTAATTTAGATGCAATAAAAAAGGTGGAAGCTGAAAAACATGTGCATGTCAGTTCCATACTTAGGGGAAAAAAAAAAAGTCGTTATACATGTACTATTTTTCTCAAATGTATTATAAACTTCTCATAAATACTCAACACATTCTAACCAGTGTATTACTTGCTCTTAATTTCTTGATGCATCTATAAAGAGCTTATTGTAATTTTTATAAAATATTAAAATTTATATAGATATAAATATTCCCATTGATTCTTTAGAAGTCTTCTGCTTCAGAAGAACACCATAACACACAAAGTGTGGAGGCTGAATATGAAATATTTCACTGGTGGCAAGCACCAAGGGCAGAATGTCGAAACCTGCCTCTGGTTACTTGCCCATGCTGTGGTAGAAGAACAGGGACTAAGCAGAGGATGTGACACAAAGAGCAGTAATGAGGACAAGATCCCTTGAATTTCTTCCCAGTAGTGTGGATCTTTGTTGCAGCTGGCCAAGGAGGGAGCAGGGGTTAAGCCCAGTTCTTCCTTCTGTCCGCAGATATCAGTGGCAAAGAAAGCATAAGCCCAAAGGAAACTGGTAAAAATAATTATGCCATACTGAGAAGCTAAAAGAGAAATCTTCAGGAAATCTTTCTCCTCCCCTACCATCCCGGTCTTCCCGAATTTTAATGATGAGGCTGTGTTCTTCTGTAATGTTTTTTTCCATGGCAGCACCACTGTTTGCCTTGCTATGACCTCGTAGTAAACAAACTGAGCTGTTACTACAGTAAACCATGTCAAAATAATGACAGCATTGAATTTATAACTCATTCTTATAGAGCATCTGATATTTATAAGTAAAGCTTAGATGAATTCAAGTTCTCTATATTTAACAATCAGAAGGTTTTTGTTATGTGTAACGTGCCATATAGTATGAATCACAGATTAAATTACAGATGCACACGGCATGCAGTTTAGACTAGTCACCACAAAAATAAGTCTATGCTCACTTTTTATGATCAATCAAAATGAACCACCAATCCACTATTTAAACTTCTAGCATGTAGTAAGACTGTAGTTAAACTAAACTAATTAACATTTTATCCTCATAGCAAAAATACATTTATTCTGTTTATGTGGGATTATATATATATCTCCTGTATAACATCTGCAGGATCCCTTAAAATTCAATCTTTCTTTAAGAATATTTTCTGTAATAAATATCAAGTTGCCTAATTGGACATTATTTTTATCATAAAAAAAAATCTTTTGAGAAACAAAGAAAAATTATACTCTCAGCTAACTCCAGCCTCCTAGTCCAAGATGGAAAATTGTTTGAAAACAATATATTTGATATCTAAATCATGTTCAGTGGCTTTTATTCATGATTGCAGATTGATACAGTCCTCTCTGAAAAATATATTTATCTTTTGCAACACTCATCAAACACTAAATACCTAACTAGGTTGCAAGAAGAATCTTTAATTCCATCATTTTGCTCTGGTAATTGCTTTTGCTTCCTTATGTTTAACTAGAGTAAATGAACTATAATTTTAAATTTCTCTTGACACTTGCTATCTGACATTGTACAAAAACACGAACAAGGTTGTGAATACTGAGAAAGGTAACCGTAATGAGATTAAACTACAAGAGTATATTCTAAAAGGCTGATGCAAATTCAGAGAATATTTAGAACTCTATCCCTAAATCAGTTTCCCAGTTGTGAGGTACTATATATTGTATCTGAATATTTGAGTAGAAACAAAAGTTATTGTCAAATAAAGTGAAAAATTCAGCATGACTAGAAAAAATGCATTTTGTCTGTCACTTGCTATTAACAGAGTCCCACACTGGGAAGAGGCAAAAATTCCAAAAATTCTTCAAAACAAGGAGCAAGTGACTCTCGTCTCTGTAGAAGACTGTTCCTTTTACAATGCCCACTGCTGATACAACAGAAGTTGCTGGGAAATTAAGCATTCTCTTCTGACTTTTTTTTAAGCTTTTAATTTCACAGGATTTATGTACTGGTCTTCTGAAATGCAGGAAGTATTGCAGGTCTGAGAGGGGGAAGCCTTTGTTTGCATACTCAAAAGCAGCTGTACATATATGTTTTGAATGTTATCACCTGCCTATATAGTTGATAGAATTTACATTTGCAGACCTCATTTGGCCAGGTGTTCTCACACACAAAGGGAACCTGTGCAAGGGTTATTCTGAAATCAAGAAGATGGAGGTTTACCTAGGACAGTTTTAAATGCTGGCAGCAGTCACAGCACTGTGCATGGTACTAAAGAATTATCTTCACAGGACCTCAACAACAGCAACAAAAATATTGATCCAATTTTGTTAATATTACTTTTGTCCTAAACAACTGGTGCTTTTAAACATGTCTTTCTTTTGTCTTGTTTGGTTGGTTGTTTTTTTTTTTTGGGGGGGGGAGTAGGAGAGGAAGAAAGGGAAGGGTTCGTTAGCACGAAAGAATAATTAAAATAAACACAACTTACTCTTTCCACCAGCTTCTCTAAACAATCTTTTTAACAAGTTTAAATGTATTTTGCTTCCAACTGAGATGAATATTTACTGCTTGATTTTAAAACACAGTGCCTGGGGATTATGTTCTCTTCCAGGATACAAACAAAGCTTCCACCCTTTACAGTAGAGTGGTGTAGAGAGGGCAGAATACCCTAAAGGATCACGAGGATCATTCTCTCTCTTTTTTGAGGTTTGCAATAAGGAATAAAATACCTAAAATCAGTCTTAGCTGCATAGGAAAAAAAAATAATGACTTGATATTTACAAAGATTCAAAGTAAGTGACCTAATTTGACCAACAGTAGTGTAATTATGCTGCATACATACTTAGAGAAGACAGCAGGCTTTTTCTTAAACTAAGTTATGACTACTATTACTAATTAATATTGTCCTTCAGGCAACAGAGTTCTTACATTGTAATTTTTTTCTAGGTAAATATTCATTATTAATGTTTGAAACTGTTTAGTCCATACTGAAAAGACATTTTTAAATAAATAAATGGTATTTACATTATGTTTTTACTGAGACTTTCAAAGTCAATATCCTTTTTTGTGTTGCACAAACAGAACAACTGTGAGGCATGATTTTGGTGTTAAATAATGTAAGTTATTCATAAATTGAAGTATTCATATGATAACTAAGTTTCTATGCATGCTGCACAAGAGGAAGAGCAGAATCTTACAAGTGTGTAAAGTGTATGTGTTTCTATGAAAGACTGAGAGAGAAGATTGAAAAAAGTAAGAAGTGATAGTCTGGAAATGTCAGGGAAGCCAAGGCGTTTTTTTTTAAAAAAAAAAACAAACATATATATATATATATATTCAGGTGGATGTTTCAGGTTGAACATGATAACTGTATCTCTGAAGAGGAGCCCGAAAGGGTAAAGGTACTGAGAAACTAAACATTGCAGCATCTAGAGACTGGTTCTCTGGGTATTTTAAAAGCACAAATGAGATCAACTCTTAGTAGACCAATGTGAAGGCTCACTTACTTCATTAATATAAACTAACCTATGTAAAATGTAGACATTAAGCTGCTCAGGCCATGTTATGTGTAGATTTTTCAGCACAGAAATCCTGAGGAATTGTTCTTTGGCTTAGGCATCCAAGCACAACTAAAGCTTAGCTCTCAATGTCCTCAGTTACTGACCAAATCACCTTCCTCTATGAAAAGCTCAGAACCATTATCTGCTCCTTGCAGCCTCCTACTTTTTGTGGTACCAAAACTCATATTCTGAAACCCAGAGAAACTCTTGTCCAGATCAAAGCTTTATCCTGTAGAGGCTGCTTGCTCTCTCACAGTCTTTGATCTCCTGTGTCACTGCTTATTCTTTTACACATCCAGAGCAGGCAGGAAGCATAACTCCAATTTTTCCTTTAGGAATCAGCCCAGACACTTCATCCCTCTTATTTTCCCCTTGTCAGTGTGTTTTCCCACACCATTCTTTCCCCAGCATCCCAGAAGCACATTCCATGAACCTGAATGCACCTAACAGAGGTGGCCATCAGCTGCAGCAGACAGTGCAGCAATTTCCAGGCTCTGTTTCTAGATCTTGTTGATCTTCTGGGAACATCTTTAGGGATCAGTAAGTGACTCCTGTGAATTCTCTGGAGAAACTACAGGTGCCTCCTGCTGCCAGGAATAAGTAGTTCCCTGGGGGCTGTCACCTTATGGAAGCTCTTAACAAATTCTAATTGTCAGCTGTTCTTGATGAAAGAATGTTCGAGCATTTACTCATGATAAGACATGATCACCAGCACCTGCTGGGTGCTGGCACATGAAAGACCTCAATTCAGGGCTTCAGGAGGATGCATATCTCCAAGTCTGAGGAGGCCTGGGGAAGAAGGGAGAAATAGTGTTCTTGCCTGCCAGAGGTATTATGTTGGTGGTGGGTTTGTTGTCAAGTAAAGGAGATGTGGGAGGAGGACAGCAGAATGTATGTACAGTGTCTGAGATGAGAAAAAAGAGATTGGTCAGATATTTTCTGAGACCCTGCAGGTACAAGATTATCAACTCCCAGCCTGTGCTGGGGGAAGGACAGGCAAAGTCTGTCCTTACTAGACTGGGAAACAGAGAGTCCTGTGATGCAAATGCTGGAAGTCTATGACTTCTGGAACCAGGACCGAGTCTCCTGTTCAATTTGTAGCTACAGAATGTTTCATGCCCAGGTAGCAGACAAGGAGCTGGGAGCAATGTCCAACAAAGCATCTGAGCTTGCAGAGACCTAGCCACACAGGAGCATTAGGAGAAAGCTACTGAGTGATGGAACTGGAAGAGTCCCTGCTGCAGGACATGAAGACTCTGTCCAGCTACTTGACCTGCTGTCTAGGAAGGCTTGCTGCTTGACCAGGGCTCAGATCTAGAAGGCTATAAAGACTGCTGTTACCCCTACAGCTCTTCTGCATGGGCACCAATGGTATTCCAGGGTGACCTCGGGTATGTAAAGTGTGACTACATGGTTCTATGACCATATGTCAAAATCATTGGAGCCCAGGTAGTTTTTGCTCAACACTGCTGGAAGGGATGACAAGCTTCAGAAGTGACCACACTGTGTGAAACCAACAGCAGGTTTTTCGGCTGTTATTGACAGCACAGATTTGGCTTTTGTCATGAGGACCTTTTTTGAGGATTAAGAACTGCTAGGAAGAGATGGGACCAGTGGTCCAAGTGGGGCAAAAGCATCTTTGCAAAATGGTGGCCAATCACCAATCAGGTGTAGGAGGCCTGAACAGATTAACCCTGAGCATGCAGGATTAATGTAAGGAAAGTGAAAGCCCACTTGGATTTTCATCTCGTAAGAGATGTGAAGGTCAGCAAGAAGGTTTCTTCAGGTTCAACAACAGCAAAAGGAAGACTAGATTTAAAAATGGGCATGCTGATGAATAGGGTAGAGGACCAAACAGCAAAGCACATGGAAAGGCAGAGGTGTTCAGTGTTTTCTCTGCTTTTCTTTTTATCAGGAACCCCAAGTAGTAGAATTTTGGCTAAATGAGACCTTCTTGTTAGAAGAGTTTAGGGAATGCTTTGACAAGCTGGATGCATGCAAGTCTATGAATCTTGATGGGATACACCCAGGAGTGCTAATGGATCTGACTGTTGTAATTGCAAGACCACTCTTGATTATCTTTGAAAGATCATGGCAATTGGCAGAGGTTCCTGAGGACTAGAAGGGAAAAAATGTCACTCCTATCTTCAATAGAGGTAAAAAGTAGGATCTGGGGAACTACAGGCTGATCAGTCTGATCAGTCTCACCTCAGTCCATGGGAAGGTCACAGAGCAAATCGTATGAAAGCTGTTGCTAAGCATATTAAGGACAAGAAGATGACTGGGAGTAGTCAGCATGGATTTATGAAGGGGAACTGATGTTTGACCAACCTAATAGCCTTATTCAATAAGATGACTTGCTCAATGAATTAGCAGAGTAGTGGATGTTGTTTATTTCAGCTCTAGAGCAGCTTTGACACTGCTTCCCTCATTGGTGGACTGAAGTGGTCAGTGAGGTGGATCACAACCTGGTTTTATTGCCTCGTTTGAAGGGCCATGGTCAGCATTACAAAGGTCAGCCGGAGGACAGTCACTAGTGGCATACCCCAGGAGTCAGTACTGGGGCCAGTACTGCTTAAAATCTTCATTAATGACCTGAATGACAAGACAGACATTCTCAAACCTTGAACAAGTTTGCAGATGAGGAATGGTTGATATGTCAGAGTGGTGTGCTGCTCTTCAGAGGAACCCTGAGAGACTAGAGATATGGGCTGAAAAGAACCTTGTGAAGTTCAACAATAGGAAGTTCAAAATTCTGCTCCTGAGCAAGAACAACTCCACACACTACAGGCAGGTGGACAACTGCCTAGAAAGCAGCTTTCCAGACAAAATCCAAGGGGCCCTGGCAGACAAGCTAGCCATGAGCCAGCAATACCTTCTTGATAAGGAAGGCCGACAGCATGCGGGACTGCATTAGGACGAACTTTTCCAGTGAGGTGATGGAGATGGTTCTTGCGCTTTTCTTGGCATTGGTGAGAAATCTGAAGTGCTATGTCCAGTTCTGGGTTCCCCAATACAAATGAGACATGGACACACTGATGCAAGTCCACTGAAGGGCCACAAAGATATTAAGGGGTAGGTGCATCTGATATATGTTAAGAGAGCTGGAACTGTTTAGCCTGGAGAAGAGAAAGTCAGGACATAAGGGAGCAGGCAGATCTTACCAGTGCATATAAATGCTTCATGAGAGGAAATAAAAAAGGTGGAGCCATACTCTTTTCAGTGGTATGCAGTGGAAAGACAAGACGCAATGGGTACAAACTGAAATACAGGATATCTTATCACTGTGAGGATAGCCAAACACAGATTGTCGTGTAGTCTACATCCAAAGCTCAATTTGACAAGGCCTTGAGAAACCTGCTATAGTTAACCTGGCTTTCAACAGGTGGGTTGGTCTAGATGATTTCCAAACCTTAGCCATTCTGTCTGAAGCACAGGCCATCCTGGTATGAAGCACCTACCACTTCATTTAATATGAGCTGATGTCTTTTACAGTGGCAGTCTTTGCTCTGCAGTGGAGTCACAGCTGGGAAGGTCATCCTGTCTTTCACTAACCCTTTCCAACTTGTTATTGGTTAGGGTCAGTATTGCATGCTGTTGTAGCTTCAGATGGCTATCAGCATTTTACCAAATGAAAGAAACCCTCAGACCTAAAACAGCTGTCTTAAGCTATCTTTTTTCTTGATTTAAATTCTTCCAGCTTTTATAAATGGAAGAAATCTACCTTAACTTCCTTATACTTTTTATAAATTTCCAGCAGATGGTGAGAGTGGGTGTGTGTTTGATAAAACCACATAATCTATTTGAGAGCAGCGCTAAAAGAAGCATTGCAAACACCTAAAAAGCCTTAGGTTAAGTAATCTTACTCTTAAAATGATGATACGGGTGTTTTATGGGTTGAGAAGTTGAATGTTTAAGCTAGAAAAGTGACATTATCATCATTTAAACTATTTTATTTTAATGTAACAAGCAGTACCATTTCAAATAGGATTTGAATATTTCATGAAGCCGTGTGTTATTGAGGGGGATAATCTTGCCAACATCTAAACATTAATAATTTGAGGAAGAACAGATTATCCATTGTCTCATTACCAATAATTTGAGCAAACTGTCTGATCAGCACTAAAGATGTAGCTGTAATATTAACCTAAAGCTGGAAGTGCTTTGACCCTCTCTGTATTAGTTATCCAGCTGAAAAAAAAAGAAAAATATCTATTTGCACAAGGGCTAGAAAACATGTTTTTCTTCCTGATGTTACCTTAATTACCAGGTTGGTAATTAACTTTATTTTAATTTCACTTTGATTTTTGTAGACATGAAGGTCTTTCCTTATTTACTTTAATCCATCAAGCAAAATAAAATTAGTAATGTATATTTGAAGTGACTTCCCCAGACATAAGAGTTTAGGTGCTTAGAAATAACAGAAGTCAGCCTTGTGTTGCATGTCATGTGGTCTGTAAAAGTGTTCCTTGTCATCTCCCTCTCTCAGCTAAGGTTTGCCTCCCACCATGAGCCCATTGAACAAATTATTCAAGGAGTCCACAAGTCTTATACACTGTCAGTTTTTCCAAGATTCTGAGTTGCAAAAGTAATGAGAGTCCTGTATCTTTACTAATTTCCTTGCATACCTGTATCAGCAATCAGGTCATATAGAAGTGGGTAGAAGTGCTAGTTCTATGTTACATACATCAAGAGGTAGCAAGTGGAATCTGTGAAGTATTTTGTAGTGCCCAGCAGAAAAAAAAAAAAAAAGGATGTTTTGTTATCTAATATTTTCTCACTCTAGTTCTATCAAACTCATAATATAAAATATTCAGTTAGGATTCACAGAAGGTTTCTGTCAACAGGCATTTCATATACTTTATAAACAATTCATTCAGAAAAGAATGTCAAGGGAGCAAGCCCTAAGTGATATTTGTCTATCACTTGCTGGTGGGTTAGTGTTTTGAGCTCTGTGTGTGACAAGGGAAGTGATACAAGTACTATCCTCCGTGAGTTCTCTAGAGAAAAAAACAGAGAACACTGTGGGAGGACAGAGGGAGAGAGGTTTTTTTTCTCTCTTTTTGCCTTAATTGAAGGGATCAGATCCTCCTCAGCTAGCCCATTAAGTTAATAAAGCTATGCTCATAAACAACAGCTGAAAATGTTGGCTTTTGCCTTTGTGATGTATCTTTCTATTCTCTAGTAAGATGTACTAAGAAAAGGCTTGGAAAAGGTTGGCAGAGTAGACTCAAGAAATTGGAAAGAGACATGGGGAGAAAAAATCAAAAATAAGAATAGCAAGCACACACTGAGAAGGGCTTACATTGAACAAACTGAGCAGATTATAAAAGACTGAGGAGTGGGCCTTGGCTGGAGCCAAGGAAAGACTTAAAGGATGAGGAGCTGTGAGGTATGCCCAAAATATAAGCTAAAGCGAGCTAAGGCTTTGTAAAGGGAGCTGACATGATCAGAGTGTAGAAATTTTTTTATAGAGCAAAATCACTTTCTGATTTCAGCTGCTGGGGTTTTTTTTCTTCAAGTGTTTTGCTACGGTATGCTTATTTGCTGACTGTTACAGATTTAAGGTTGTGTTTCTTTCTACTATGTCCCTCCATCCATCAGTCAAGCAGTAGCAGTTGTGAGACAGAACCTGGGAGAGGGAAGAAAAAAACACAGTTTCCTCTTAGACAGCAGAAGGGGCAGCAAGAGGGGCACAGAACAGATGAGAAAACAGCCAACTCATTTACAGATTTTCTCATTTGAGGTTCTTGATACAAAAACATTCCTGGTTCTGATGTGCAGACTGAGGCTTGTCTATATATTTATAAAATTAAGTGAAGTGCAAATCACACTAGAAGATTTATGCTAACGGTGTTTCTAAAACACACCAAAATGAGTAGAATGTATCACCAACTGCTTCTTGCAACTATACTTCTCCACAGAAACATTTTTAATAGTTAAGCATTAAAATAAAGCATTAGTCCAGTAGCTAAACCTAAGACTTCTGGATCCAGTACTGTGCCTTGCCACAGACTCCCTTCATGACCTTAGTTAGCCGCCTTCTTTCCCAGATCTCACAGAAATAACAGACATCTAATTCAAAAACAGTGTTGCTGAAAACTCCTGCTTAGCTACTTCTTTAACCCTTAAGGTGCCTGCAGCACATGAAAATGTTATTCTCTAGCTTTAAGGGTTCTTTGGGTGCCTACATTTGTGATTTTATGGTGTTTCCAAATAGGTCTGAGCAGCTTGTCACCAATCTTGTTTTTAAGCCTGGCTGGAATACAGAAACTATAAGGTCATCTACCGAAGATGACTGGAAGGCTCCATCTGGTTCACAGACAGAAGAGAGATCCTCACCAAATGCAGCTGCAGCTGCTATTTTAAAGTACAGAGAGAGGACATGCCTCCTCTATACAATAGTCCAGGGGTAAGGGCTGTTGTCAGGACGTGTGAAACACAAATTTAGCTTCTTTCTCTTCCTGAGGGAATTCAGACTCTCATTTCCCACTTCTTAAGAGTCATTTAATCTCCTGTCTAGAGCTTATTTTGGGTAGGAACATTCTTCACCTCTTCTGCTGAAGCAGTACGACCGTGCAGAAAATATCCCAGAGCCATTGCCTATGGAAGACAAGAAGGATGCTTAACTCCCACGTATGCTTTAGGGAATCCCATTCACAATTCTGGAGCATACTGTGGGAAGGAAATCTCTCAAGCATTAGGCACTGGAGGGAGGGTGGTGAAGCAGAGGGGGTGCCAACAATTTGAGCTTTCTAAGTTCCATATTGAACCTGCTTCAACTGTACTTTACCTAAAAGAGCCATTGTGCAGAAAAATGAGAGTTCAGATACTGATGTAGTGAATACAGCAAAAGTATTTTGAACAGAATGTACACGTATGGGTTTAAATTTTATGATTCATGCCACAAAATTATGAATATGCATGGAAAAGTAAGTTTCTGTTTATAAGACTTGAAATCCTGATAAAAATAATACATTCATTAATAAAACATTGAGGGGAGAAATAAAGTGGGTTTGACATTTTTAATAGAAAATGGGAAGTTATTATATTTTCATTTAACATGAACATTTTACAACAGAAGAAATTTGGATTAGGTATCCACAGAGTGTCACCTGATAAAATGTGTGGTGAAGTTTGAACAGCAGATGTCTCACCCAGGGATGCTTCCCTGAGGAAACAGCAGGAACCTCCTGTACACTCACTTTGCCTGGCATTCATCTCCCGACCAGCTGCCAATTTTAAACTATAGCAAGTCTCTCAGTTTATAGTCCTTTCAAGCTAAAATCTGTTACATTTGGGAAAAATAGCAATACTTATGTAAATCAATAATTGCATTGTATGTAATACAGTAAATCCATAACATGCCTAGAGTGACACTAACAACATCATGTACGGGTGTGCTATCAAGCCACGTGTACAAAGTGATTCATATGCATTAGAGCCTGAATATGTCTCGTTCTAGTACCTTTTTTTTTTTTTTCTGGCACAAACAGTCCTCTTTTTGCAACGTGAATAAATATCACCTTGTTTCACCGCTTTTTTTTTTCTTCAATGGAACTGTTTGCTAAGACTAAATCCTAGCCTCCATTCACATCACAGATCTGCCTACAGTTCAAATATACTACATAATGATGATTTCTGATGTCCATTATCTTTCATGCTGAACTGCAGAGCACTGGTCAAGCAGACATGCAGGACTTGGTGAAAATCTAGTTTCTTCATATTAATGTGATTTTCAAAATTAGAGGCAGATTTGAGGAAATAATAAAAAAGAAAACATGGCATGTCTGTGGCAGTCACCATGAAAAGAGCCTTAAATTAACTACATTTTCATTCTGTATGCTAGTATCCTGGGTTTTTTTGCCTCACTGGTGCTAGGTTTTGGTCTTACATATCAGAAAATGTTCCAGTACGGAATACAGACACAAGTTTTATAGCTTGCTTTGATGCTTCTCTGGATAACTTAAAATTGAAAATATTCTTGTATTATTTTAAGTGAAATCACATGAAAGATGGCAGCTAGATCATTCAAAGGAACTGAGATCTGAGAGCCAAGGCAGGTGTAGGTAGAGTCTATTACAGCTGCTTTGTGATGTACTCTCAGCACTTCCCACTGTCAAGCAGAAATAGGATTTCTAAATATTTTTTTCACAGCCATGTGCAAGATTTTATGTCTCAGTAACAGAAATCTGACCTGGAGTAGGTTGAAACTGGAAATGCCACTGTGCAAGTTCTACCTTTACATATGGAAATTATCATTCCTCTGAGCTCTCCAAGATAGAAAGGCCTTCTAAAGGAAACAAAATTAGTAATGTATGCATTTGAGATAGTTTTACAAAAATTTAAGGAAACAGTGCTAAATAAGAGAGGGATGTGGTCATACTAAAGAAACCACAAGTCAAACACCACTTTCATATTGGGGATTGAAAAAGATAACAGGATGCCCACTTGGCTTCATTTGTAATTTGACCCTATTTGACTAGTGTTGCTTAATCAAAATTTAGAGCCTGGGGTCTGATTACTAGCTCCTGGTTTCTGGATGATTCACATTTTTTCCTTTCATTTTACTTGAAATATGTGAAAGATCTCTACCACTTCTGGAATCATGAGGAATCTTCACCTCTTAAACACTCTTAGAGCTTTCAGTTCTCCAGCTTTGAAGCCTGGCAATATTTCTGCCATTTTGTCGGTTAAATGTTGAGTTATATCCCCTCTAAATTTAGCCTCATTCTTTGTAACCAAATCAAGACACTTCTACTGAAGAGCAAAATTCACATAATTTCTTCCTCTTACTACATTCACTAGTAGCACATATGGTCTTATTGAACAATTTCAGCTTGTGGTCATGGCCTCTGTCTTTAATACCTCTTTTCCAAATAATACAATTACACTTCTTACTGCTAATTGTTCTAAATTTTATTTTCAATGAAGGTAATTAATTTGTATCTGCTAAGTAACAAATGGCATATTCATGGCAAAACTTAAAACTAGCTTTTATGATAAAGCATTTGTTTGTAAAAAATGCAAGAATAGCATCAACAGCCTTCTTTGATATTTATTATGAGTACCATTTTAAAGGCACTTCATGCTCCTAGCTCCCATTGATGTCAAAAAAACTCAGACTGCTGCCTCCATCTAGTAACTGTGAAAGTGAGAAGACTGTTTTGCTACAGCCATAGCATTTTCTTGTCCAGCAGAACCATTCAGAATGGAAGGCTGCAGTGAGTGTAACTTTCTTGACTTGGCTTTAGTGCTAGTCCTTTCTTCCTGCAAGGCATTTTACATGTATTTTCTGGGGTTTTCTTTAAATGCTTCAATCTGCATTGATGAAGTGGAGCATAGTCAAGACAGGTTTGAACTGTGCTGCTTCCTTGATTTTTATCCTTTTTCTTAATGAAGTCTTAGAAATGCTAAGGGAATTACATCCAACTATGAGCTGAACCACTGCCCTTAACTACTTGTAAAAAAGTTGTGCTGAAATCTGTCTCCTGTTTTGCTGGGGGTATTTGAGAGGTAATGTTGGAATAAGTTCGGTCACATTTTGATAACGCAGGCGTCTCTGATTACTGCCATGCTGGTTTAAGTATGGATTTTGTTACATCTGTGGGATAGCTATGATTGATGATCTCTTAGTGATAGGTACAGACAGTCTCTGTGCTGTCTTTGGTAAATCCAGCTTTTCCTATCTCTAACCACTGGATTTTGCTCACTAGCATGATTCAACTTGTCTTTCTGGACAATTTATTTCCTCTCAGAGATATGAAAGGAATATTTTTTATTCTCAAGGACCATGACATGTAGCCTTCTATTCATCTAAACCTTGCTCTATCCTTAGCATTTGAAATTATTTAGAACAGTACTATTGAACTTCTGGTATTCTCCTTCTATTTTTATATTTCACTCAAAGATGTCTTGTTTGGTTGGTGGCTTCTTGAATAGAAAATTACAAAGTTGTTCATTTGGCTAGAATTTCTGGAGTCATTTCCTGGGGAAGCGATACTTACAGTGGCTGTGCCCAGTGTCCCAGGGTCCTAGACAAATGGCCAAATGGCCATAGTTCACATGTGGTGATTTTGGTACACTATACTCACTGAACATACATTGTAGGAAAATTTCAACACCAGTGAGAAGATTGCCTTGACTATATAATCCATATTTGAGCTATCTGTGTAACATTTTGCTGGTAGATTTTCCACATCCAAGACAGAGCAACATGCAGCCTCATTGCACAGCAGCCACACAGCATAAAAACATATTTCTGTCCAGGAAAGCTTATAAAAAAATACAGGAGCTTGAATATGTTTTGCAGAAGATTTAGATAGCATTCTCTCTCTATTTTATATTTTTCTGAGCAAGGAAGAATATCCGAGGAAATACAGTGAGTTCAGCCCAGTGAATATGCAAGAGAGATTGGAAAGTAGAGGAATGGCTGAGCACACCTCTAATGAGGGTTCTCTGTTAGATATGTGACTTATAGTTGGGTTTCACTTCTAATTAAATCAAATTCACATATTTCCATAGCTCTTTGGAGTCTTAATATAAATATAATTTGCTTTAATTAATTTACCAACATAATTTTTATATGTATTGGGAGATTATAAGGAAATGTGGAATCTGTGAACCCACTACTATTGTTAAGACTGAGGACTGAAAATGTTATACAAAAGTTTTTGCTCCTACTTGAAACTCTGAAAGTGGATTAAAGGCTGAATGACATCCTTCCAATGCCCACTCTGCTTTGGAATAACAATAGGAAAGTGCTATGGTTTGCAGTTTTCTATCACTTTTTCTCTAATTATTTGTTTCACACATGAAAATATGTTTGCTGCTTTTATTTGCCCTGGAGGATGCCTTTTAATACACTTATCTATTGAGATTATTTTTACACATCACTACAGAAGACACGCTCTGAGTGCCATATTTTCTAATATAAAACATTTGTATGCCTTGTGTATCCAATATCTTCACATCAACAAGTAATTTATTTCAGTAGGGACAGAGCAACAGAACATATCAGTTTTTATGTTTGCATTTTGAATACTGATATGTGTTAAAAGTACATGGTAGCTTTAAGCATGAGTGGAAGACTTACATATGTCTATTTATATTCTATTGCCGACCAAAAATAGAAGGCAAACTTCAGCAAATTAGATGGAACCCATTAAATACGATTATCATGAGCATTTTTTTTTATACAGAGGGTTAAAAATCATTTGACTTAAAGCTCTTTTCCATTGTCTGTACTTTATTCCTCAGGATATAAATCCATTTTGTAATTACTCCCTTCTTCTTATCTCAGAAACTTTACCTGACACACCATTCCATATGTTTATGATTCTCTGAATGAAAAAGTGTTCCCTGACAACCATTCAGATTCTTTTCTTTTAATTTCCATTTATGCCTTATTGTCTTATAATGTTCAACTGAAAATATATGTTGCAATATTGTGTGACATTATCTGTATTACTTAAGATTTTATATAGCCATACATCAACCAAACATCAGATAAATCTCATGCTTCTCCTTTTTTCTTACAGCTTCCCTTTCAGAGCTGTATAGGTAGTAGATTCAATTAAGTCTCTATGACAAGTTGACTTTAAGCATTTCTTACAAATCTAGAACAGAATACATCTGCAATTGTGCATCACTTTGTAAAGTGAACTGTATATATATAGTTTGCTAAGCCTCCTCTGCAATTAAAAAAGGAGAGAAAATGTTAAATATTTACACTCAGCACTATGCAGTATTCTTTACAAAACTTCATAGATTTACCAGCATTTACAAACTGAGGGAATAATCCCGCAGCACAGTGAATAATTGCTTCAGAACTGAAACACTATATAATGATACCTGACTAATTTGGAGGACTTGGCTATAAATAACTAAGTTACACAAGAAAGGTATTCAGATGATTTGTAATCCTGCAATAATGACTTCTAAATAGTTAAGATTACACTGAGAGATGAGAACCTTTTTCCCCTATATGCTGTATACCAGCAGGGGACAAAATCAGTCTTATGAAGGCTCTGATTACTTGTGCTGGAAGTGTCTTGTCAGCAGATTCAAAATGTGCTGTGGAATGAATCTTCTGCAAGGTAGAGGTGCTGTCTATCAGCTGGGCATCTTTCCTCCCTCTCTCCCTCTACCTTAACTTCCCTTAGAATATGTTGCTGTGATAAATTAGAAGAGAAAATTCAAGATACTTCAGCACAACCATTTTAATCTTCTACTGTCAATGCAGAGGAAAGGTGACACCAATTTTAATGTCTTCCAGGTAAAAAATGTACCCTTGAAGTGAGAATGTGAGGAAGTTAAGGAACAGATGAAGGGATTTCTTTTGTCCAAAATATAATGCTACCTGAGCATATACAAAGATATTTTGTTCAAAGGAAGGGGTTTAAATCCATTAAGGACTGTGATCTAGTGTGAAGAAATCACGCTGAAGGACAGCACATATTAGAAAGAGTCGGGGGAGATGGGGTGGGAAAGAGCAAATCTCAGGCTAATGCAAGTGCGGGGGGGGGGGGGGGGGGGGGGGCAAAAATCCAAATCATTATCTGAATGGAATGTCAGTCAGCCTTTACCTTTCCAGTAATCAAAACCAAATCCATACTGGTCTTTGCAAACTTTGGGATTCTGGAGTAACAGTTTTGGGAGGTTCTGCCTGAATTTGATGAACAGAATTTAAGACAAAAATCCTTTCCATTCTTAAATGAAGCTTAAGTTATTTATGGCAAGATAAGAATGAAACTCAGTGTTTTGAAGGGATGAAATGTATCATATTTTAACCAAGTTTTTTCTCAGTACTATAGAAAAGTAGCTTGTACTATCTCACTGATATAGTGAGGAAGAGTGTCAGCTTTCCATCTTAGAAGTCTAACAGCCAGGTCCAATGTGTAACACATGGAATTACTGCTTCATTCTCTCTATTTTCAGTACTCTTCAGTAATGAATTATATGTTCCAAATAAATATTCCCAGAGTAATGCATCCTGGAGAACTTGAAGAAAAGATTGCAAAATTAGGAACTAAAGATCATTAAACATTTCCTGGCACTGCAGAATTGTGCTATGCAGCACTGAACGTCTTGCATAGTCTTTGTATTATTTTATTCAGTCTTCCAATAATCACAATTAGACAGACAGGTGGTGGACAAGTATCGTCTCATCCTGTAAACAGAGAAAGGCATAGAAAAATGGTCCATAAAGGGTAGAAGTTTGATTTTAGTCCTATTTCTCACTGCCAGGTTTTACCCATCCAACCATTCTGTCTCCCAGGATTTTTCCTCTTGCCTTATTATTCAAGTGTGTGAACCAAAATTGCAAATTTTCTAACCAAAAGCCTGAAGCTCTGTTTGAAGGCAAAAAAGACAGGAAATGTTTTATTTTAGCAGGCATGTGGCTGAGAGTTTTGTTAGTTGTCATATTAGTTGACTTTTTTTTTTGCAAGCTAATCAAGTTCCCAAAGAGCAAAATTGCTCCCAAGGCTCAATGCTCACACTGCCTCTCACAGTGGCAGACATACCACTGTCAGCAGAAGTAGGCAGTCACTTAGTAGAAAAGTTAATCATCTTCAGAGACCTGCATTTGCAACTTCAACTCTTTTCCTGAAGGGACACCCCACAGAAGGGGGAAACAGACCACTGCAATCTTCAGAGGGCTTTGAATTGGCTATTTCATCAATCTTCCAACTAAAGGTTGAGTGCTGTGGGAGAGGAAGTGAGAATGACTACGCTTTTTCATCTTTTCTCATGATCCTCAGAACACAGCACTATAGATGCCATTGGTCTCAGGCCAAAAAAGTGATTCTGCTGTGTTTTTGCTTCTGTCACCAGCAGCAACATAAATCAACTGTTTTCCCTGCTATTGAGTGCTGTCCTCTGCCCCATGCATGCCTGTATCAATCTTCAATAAAAAATCATATACTGGAAATTACAGTTTATTCAAATGAGCATATTGCCATCACAGCATATATGCCTGTGAGACAGTTTTCTGTTCCTCAGATGCTCCCCCAGCCTCTTACTCTACTGGCAGATCAGAGCTGAACTCAGGCATTGCTATTCAAAGCAGTGCTTATTATCTGAAAGGATGAAGACTCTTATGAATGGTAGCAAATCACTGAATATGGTATCATCTCATGGAGGAAACTGCAGTCTTGTTAAGATGCTCTGTGGTTTTTAGGCTCAAGAGCATTTCTGGAGACCTGAGAGAAATTAAGGGAATGTCATTTCAGTCACCTCCAGCTGTGTCCACTCTTAACAAAGTCGAGTACAAGTGCCTAGATGGGAAAAGGATGAAGGAGCAGAAGCACCAAGTTCTTTCCAGACATGAAAAGGTGGCATTTAGGGGCCTGAGCCAATTACACAAATGAATTTTGGGGTAGTGCTGCTTAGACTAAAGTTGTCCCTACACATTATAGAGAACAAGTTAGAATCTTTACACTGCCACCAGAAAAGTTGAATAAAAATGAAGGCACAGTATAGATTACAGTACAGGGACACTCAAAGTTGGCCACTGCATTTGAATTGCAAAGTAGCAATCAATTAGTTTATCATTAATCAGATAATTTTGGGGATCATGAATAATATGAAATGAAAAGAAGAAATAACTAGCAGGATAATTTTCAGGAACCATCTCTCAGCTTTATAAACTAATCCTCCTCTAATGGCCCTTTTTAATGTAATTTATAGGTTCATCATTACCCTTTTTGTATTAGTAATTATTTCTAAAATACCAAAGAACCATCTTTTTTTCAAGGTCCTTCTATGTGCCTGATTTACAGCTGGGCTCGTGTTGGACTCTGTCTTTCTGAGGTTTGACATTTCAAAATATTTATAGCTCTTTTACATTAATGCCTTTCTCATGAATCTGAAGGTGACCGTTATTTCTTTCATCTTGTTGTAATTAAATGGATCAACTATAGCTTTATTGTTTCCACTATTTATCTGTGCAATGCATTAAAACATTCAGATTAGCAAGTGATATTGAACATTATGTGAATTATAACAAACAAATATTTCCTAAAACATAGGTTACATTTGATGCATTGGCTAAGAAATTGTTCCAAGTGAAAGCACAAAATCTTTAATATTTTATTGATCAGATCTAAACCTTCTGCCCAAAGTGGCAATTAAATTTCAATTAAACTGACTGAAAGCATCATATTAAATTTCAGCACTTTATGAGCTATCAGATAATGCTGCAGGACAAATCTTTAGTATGATCACACTCTTTTCAAATTATATTATCCTGTTCATTCACAATAAAAGTGACAGTTTTAGGTATACTTTCAATATTTCTTGAATATAAACCCTCTAATGAACACATTTTATTGCCTTTAAATCAATTATTATTGGATATTTTAATAAAGTGAATTGAGCACTTTGTTTTACACACTGCTTAGAAGTTATTATATTTTGCAGTCAGCATAGCAACGAACAGTAACAGTATGACAGAAATATCCAAATACTTAACATTACACTATAAATTTAATCAGCTATTTACAATGATGAATACGCTACATTCCATTTCACAACAGCTACTGATACAACATGTTAATTAATAAATTATTAAATCTTCAGGCTTTGGGTCTCACTTCCTTCAGCACTGTGCTTCTGTAAAAAAGCTTGAAATTATATAACCAAAACTGCATGAATATGCTGACAGTGCTTTTAAAGCACTGTCTCATAAGAAGATCTCAGTAGTTTGCTGTTGTCTCTCCCTTTGTTTCAGTGGCTCTGTGTGTGTGTCAATGTTTAGATTGTCTAAAATACAGCCAGTTGTGGATAAACTTGTTTAACTCACAGGTGATTACCATTCGGTCTTCTTTTAAGCTGCACACATATACATCCTTAAATGTAAATAACAATGATAGCTAGATTTTTACCATGAAATATAGATTAGGCATGAGACGAATCTAACACATGTCCAAGAACAGTCAAATTCCTTTCATTTAGCAGGCGCTTGGGCACATTGAACTGAATATATTTACTGCCTCTTGTAAATAGAAACCTATATTCTACACTGATATTAAAAAGTTACTGTGTTCTTATGGATGATTGCCTAAAAATAATTATTCACAGAAGTAGTAGATAAATTCCCAGGTGGACTTCTACAGTCCTATATAGTCATTGTGTGGAGGAAATCTTATATTCTAACATCCATAAATCCCCTCCTTCTGCAGATGCAGATTTCCAAAGCAAGGAAGCCAGGTAACGTATCTATTTTGGGACAAGACTTCCTGAGAACTCATTATCTATCAGTAAATGGTGTCTCGTGTAGCATCTTAATTCCTTAAAGTCAATCATCCTCTAGCTCAGGCTTCAGGAAGAGCAGAATATCAGGCTCAAAGCAAAAGCCTGTAGCTGAGTCCAATTGCCCCTTTCTGCAAATAAGTCTATCACCTACTCTATTAGTCCATTCTCATATCACACTAGGTTTTCAAGGAGAAGAAGATGTACTGTTTTGTTGCATTTGGAGAGAAACAAAAAAATCAATAAAGGTAAATACAGAGAATACAGAGGAGAGAAAAATGCTTTTGTTTAGAGGAACATGAATTTTGTATTTGAAGTACAGAGTTAAAAATCTGAGGCATGTTTTTTTGCTGATACAAAACACAATATTCCAGAGATTACATTATTTCATATGAATAAGTATGTTTTGTTTATTTTTATCAGTAAACACTTCTACTATTCTTTTCCTTTGGGAGCAGAGTGAAGAATTAGGTGTGTAAGGAAATAGAAAAAAGAGGCTTTTGCAAAATGACAAAACTACAGAAAGCACTCATTTGAAACCAGTGCTTTTTTATTTTTCAATACCTGCCATGATGAGAGAAGTCCTGCAGAGGGTCAAACAGTGCTTAAGTAGCTAAGTAAAGGAATTGGCCCCCAGAGCAGGTGTTCATGCTGTCTCAGCAGGCAGGGATAGTATATGTTGCATCAAATGCAGTTCGCTCAGCGTGTGTTCACACCTCCCCTGACCCCAACTTTTCATGGCTTTGCTACCATGAAAGCCTCATGAGAAAGGAGGTGTATTTGAAGGGAGTGTGGGTGGATCTTTTCAGCAATCTTGGCTACACAAACAGGTGAGCAGCAGCCATTTTTTAAAACCAGGATCTTCCTCTGCCCTCATTTAAGAAAGGTCACAACCCAGCCCCCAGACAATGCTGCTAACAGAGCTGGCGGCATTTAGTGATCACACTGCCACAGTCACATCACACCCTGATGTCAGCCTGACCAGTAGATTTTGCAATATTTTCAGAAGGCTCAATCCCCTTAAACAATGACTCTA
>NC_047530.1:44210491-44375491 GCF_012275295.1 Melopsittacus undulatus | reverse complement strand
CTCTGATATCCCTTACACTGATAACTGAATAAAATCACCTCAGAGTACAATTATTTAGACTCTGTGGAATTTAAAGGAAAAAGTAGAATTTGTTATCATGTCAGAAGTTTAAATAATACATCATTGTGAATAATTCCTTCTATAAAGACTGAATTTGTATAAAGTGTGACTTTAATTTTAACCAGAAATACACTCTCTTGAAAAATATTTAGGTTATTTTATTTGATGTACCTTGACTTACTTATGAATTTGCTAAGAGACATTTATGAATTCTGAAAAAATGAAAGTTGTCTTCACATAGAACTTCACTATCAGGCTGGAAACAGCTCTGCGCAAATATATTTTGCACTGACATAAGTTTTTTTTCATTTCTGCAGGCAAGGGTGTACAACAGGACAAAACTTGTTCTGTTTCATATGTTGTATTCATCATTCTGGAATTCCAAAGAGTGTAATATAAGTAGTTAAGGACAAGAATATTTTGGCTGATGTTTTGGCTTTGACTGGAATTGCTGTCAATTTTTTCCTAGAGGTTGACATTTAGATTGTTACTCAGATGGCAAAAAGTTGCACTAATTACACGATGTCTGAAAATTCAGTAAATCAAGTGAGTTTCTTTTACTACTTTTAAATCAAATTACAGACGAAACATGTACAAGGTACCTTGCAATCTTATGGAGGAAAAAAAAAAATAAAAAGAAAACTTTTCCGTATTTTGTGTTAAAATATAGCCAAAAATCACCTCAAAATCATTGCAATATTTATATTTTTTTTATCACTATGAATCCAACTAGAAATTCCTTTTTTGTTACTGCAAAGTTAATCCAAATTATTGCCTATCTTCTGACAGGAAGCAACAAGGACATTCATGTTGAATATTATTATCAAACAAGCTGAAGCCAGAAAATCTTCATTGGAGTCTGTCATGAAGGGACTGACAACATAAAAATACGTTTTATAAAGCCAGTCTTGCAGCTTTCATCAATATTTGTGAATCTGTATTATAAGCTTACTTGGTAATTTTGCCCTTCCTTCAAAACGCATTGGTATTTTATGGCATTATGATCCTTTTAATTTACTCTAGGGGAAGGAAGAGGGGAGGTTTTGTTCAAATGCAAATTTTATTGACATATTTATGTAAGAGTCAGAAAATACTGACAAATGTTATCCACAGCTGTCATAACTCAACCAGTTCAGATATCTATGACACTATAAATACTAAGCCTACACATTAAAGCAATAAAGTATATTGCTTAATAAAAAATACAGTGGTCAAGTTAAAAGTGGTAAACTAAGCAGAGAGATAGACTTGCCTATTTTAGGCAAATGAAACTTCTTCAGAGTTACCGATTTGTCTTTAGAGATAGTTATTTCCAAGCAAAGATTAGTTTTTTACCAGTTACTTCCAAGCAAAGGTCTAATTTTTTACCTTGTAAGAGGCAATATAGAAACATTTTCTATTTTCCTTCATTCCGTTCACTTTTTATTTAAACACCAAAGAGCTATCCTACTTCTCACTTTCTGAAACTACGTGCTCTGGATGACAGCCAAAAGGCAGCATGCTTGCCAGTTGCCAATGCCCATTATGATTGTTTCTGTCTTGATATGATTCCATAAAACCTACTTCAATAGCTTTCCTGCACAATGAATGCTTAAATTAATCCACTATACCTGGACTCTCTCAAAATCTCAGCATATTCTTGATATGTGCTCTCAAGACAATCATAATGCTACCAGTGAATGTTCAAGTTTCTGGTGCCATTCACCCAAGAATAGTAGATTTTGAAGGTTACTATAAATTCATTTTTCATGTAATTGCAAAAACTTCTTTGAGAGAAGAAGTGGTGATACAATCTTACTAGCTTTGTGTATTCTGATTATCTGAAATTGAAGTACAAAATCTGTACTAAATATTAATTTTGAATGCAGATGGAAAGAACAAAAACTAATTTTCTATTACATTTCCTGCTTTTACATCAACACAAAGTAAATTCAATTTTTAATCAAAAGAAGAAAATAACCTTTACCCTCCTTAATTACTGCACAGAGATAGAATTCTAAGTACTTGGGAATTTTCAGAAAATGAAAGTGGATTGTCAGTAACTGACGATAATGCTACAAGCCTCATTCTCTGTTTGCCAAGATTGTTCTAGGAAAAGAAATAGTCACTATCTATCCTGAATATTAATCCATATAGCCTGGTCCTTATTTAAGTTCTTCTAGTTGAGATTTTCAGAGGAATTGAAAAGAGTTTGGCAAAATTAAAGCATTCTGAATTTCAGTGGGATTCTGACACTTCACCTGAATATATCATCCCACAGATCAAAACTGATCTTGAAGTTCTAGCTAGAAACTAGGAAGCCACTCTACCTCAGAGAAAATTAGGCAAAGGGTTGCTCTTACAGGTATTCCAGGTGAGAGCTAAAAAAATTTTGGGCTGGTATTTCAAGTTAAGATAAAGTGCAGCTTGATAGATGACATGCTGCAGAAACCAGCAAAAAACATTGAGTGAGTAGCCATATCTACACTGGGAAGAAATGGATGTTATTGATCAGATAAGGTGAAGGAAAAGAAATAAAGAATCCCTGGACAAGCGTACTATTTATCTATGGATCATCTACTGAGAATCCAGCAATTCTGCTTCCATGTAAATTTACAGATGATCATTCTTACTATAAAATAACTATTGCTTTCCCATTTTGTTGATCTTGACTCAGCCTCTTTCTACTGAACTCCAGCCAGCTCTTATTCATGCCTTCCCCTTTTACAAAAGCTGCTTAGCAATTCAGTACCCACAGCAAGGTCAGGTACAATAGAGCTGTAAATATGGGGCCATCACGAGGCTGAAATTTCAGTTGTCTGTGCTTCCTAGCAAGAGTGTAGGCAAAATGAGAGCCCTTGGAAGGCTATATTGTGGGTCTTGAGGGAAACAAAAATAAAACTTCTCCATCAGGCTCCAGTATATACTCAGTGAGGAAGGAATGGAGTAATGGAGTAATGCCGCAGACACCAAGACTATAAAAGAACAAAAAAATCTTATGACCAACGTATCAAAAGCAGATGAGAGATCTAACAGGGCTGGCATGCATGCACCCCAAGTTTCACTACTGCTACCATCATTATATGGCTTTTTTGTACAGTCACTATCAAAACACAGTAGAAGGTGTTTTTATGGATAAAAAAATATTTAAAGTAGCTCTGTTTGGCTTATAATAATTTATATATTGTTGGAAGAAGAAATACATCCTTTTTATGAATGAACACTTCATTAATTCTGCGATTTTAAAAGTGTTTTGATTTATCATATTTTCTTGCATTTCTCTTTATATTCATCTAACTTACGCTGACGGATGAAAATAGTAGAGATGCAAATGTAAGGATTATTTAAGATTGCTGAGAGAGTTCTGCAAAGAACAATGTAAAATCTGAATGTGTAAAACCAGGCAGAGTCTAGAAGCCTATTAGAAGCATATGCAAAGATTATATGTGCTTGTTATCATACTGGTAAAAGAACAAATCAAGGACATCTTGTAGACTACAAAATAGTTGCAGTGGCTGTGGTCCAATCATGTCAGAAACATGAACCTATAGAACCTGGACTGTCATTTATTTTATGTCAATTCAAGTTCTTACTTATTTTCCAGAAGCAACTACAATGGAAACAATAAAAGGAAGACTCAACTAGCAGAGGTCTCACCTCTATTTTGTATAATTTGCTGCTTAAAAGCTTACAGAGTAAAACATGTAAATATATGCAGACCTGAGAGTAAGACCTCAGTAAGGAAATTACAGAGTATGGCTGAGGAAACTATGGGCCATAAACAAGAAAAGCACTATGGCTACTAAGCACCTGGAAACCTGCTATAAATTGTTGCAGAGGTTCTGCATCAATGAATTTAGTATTCTGGGAGAGGCTGGCTTTTGGCTGCATGCAGCAGGGAATTTGCTGGGGCAGGACATCACAAGGATTCTCACTGTACCCAGCCCAGCTGCACCTTTCAGTGTTCTGAATGGGGGAATCTGTCAGTTATTACTCAGTTCTGGCATGCGTATTTTCCTTTAGAACAGCACAACTTGAAGAGAGAGGTACTGGAAATCTCATAAAGATGCTGCTGCTTGTAAGATTTCCACTCCAGTGTTTCCAGTTCTGAGCAATTTCATATAAGACATGTAATCATTTCAAGTCAGATCCTCTGTTGATGTAAATTATACTAGGTCCACTGGAGTCAATTAAGGTACCTCAATTTTAAAGGGTTTCTCCATTAGCCTAGAGGTATTTATCCACACCTTATTTTTAAGGTTCTAAATCTTTATTTTTTTTTATTAATTACTCTCATTAAAGGAGTCTGGACCAGGAAAGAATTTTGTGTGTTGTGTGTTTGCTTGAGCTTTCTACATGTTGTTTAGAAGGATAGAGAATTAAAGGCTAGGATGAATATAGAGAAGAGTAGGGTAAGATGATTGAATGAGCTTGGAACCTATTTAAACATCTGCATAAAGTGGCCAGGTTTTCAAATATCCAGAGGAGCCATTGGGTGGGAACAACCTTGAAATGCATTACTTGTTTCAATCAAATTTGAAGTCAAAGAAATTAGGAAGGCTCTGTCTAGTCTGCATCCAGAGAGAAATGGGAATAAATTCCTTTCCACTTTCAATTTTAGTGATTTTCTAGAATAATTCTTTGTTATTGAACACCATCACAGTTCCCCAAAGCACAATTCCATTTTTCCTGAGCCAAGACGTTGAAAGGCTGATTAATTCTTTGCAGCTGACTCAGCATTCCCCTGCTGCACACCCCTATTTACAGAAGAGGTAGCTGTGGTCCTTTCTTTAGCCAGAAAGAGATAATTCTTTTCTTTCCAGCCTTTGGCCAGATGTCTATCTCTTTCTATGCTCTTTTTCACATATTTCATCAGAGCAAACTATGACTATTTTTAATTTGAAAGAAAAGTTTCCAATAAGCATGTTCCAGTCCACCAGAAGTGTACAATGCGGAACCTTCAGAGGAAATATCCTCCAACATACACAGCACCCCTTCCTATTAAAAATATAGGAGAATCTGGACTCTACCAGTTCAAGAACAGCCAAGGTGCAGGATGGCTTGTTTATGCTAATTTTTCATTTGTATTTAATTTTGAGAGTTGCCAACCTTTACAAAAGTACAGCAAATATAATCCTTCAAGTATGACTTGTGAGCAGTTTCAATGATATCTGCTGACAATCTGAGACAATAGCTCTGAGAAAGGTGTGAAATGCCAAACTAATCACAACATGGTACTAAATCTGCAATCTAGTGATATTTTAAAAGTTACCAACACTGTTTGGTTACTGCTTGAAGAAAAAGAGAGTAGTTTAGTTACTACAATAATCAAGCCGTATTTGGGAACATAGAAAACACTACATTTTTCCCAACAGCAATATTTCTGACATTCTCATGACCTTTGTCTTCACAATTTTGGATTTTAAAATACTGGGCTAGACCTTTGTCGGTTCTAACTAATATCAAAACTGACCAGCTATGGGACTGTCCTGTCACAAACAAAGCCTCCTGAACAATCTGTTGAAGAAAAAATCGGCTACTATTTGGTCAACCCAGTAAGAACCAACATAACTTGTGGCATGATGCCTGAAGTAGCGTAAAGAAACAGGTCCATGACTTGCACATGTGCATGCTAATGTTTCCTATTTGCATCTTCAAAAAAGATTCCAAAACTCCTTTTCTCAGTGTGAAGGATGATTCTTGCAATATACAAAAACAGGTCCAGCTGTCTAGGCCATTAGGCCCAACATACCACAGAAGATTCCCCTCTAACTTTCATAGAGGAATGGCTAGTTTGGAAGATTTCTTTTACAAGAACACAGATTTGCCTATTCTTTTTGCTTATTATTTTCCAAGCAGCAGATAGCCAGCTACATAAAGTGCTGATCTGACAGTCATGGGTTAGAATTTCAGATATCCAGCTTCTCCTCTCCCACCCTGCTCCCCAAGTCTTAGGAAGAGTGGAAGAATGAAAGAAGCAGTACCCCCTCAAAGTAAACCCATATGGGGAATGTTTCATGCAAAAGGTGGTATGAACCGCAAGCTAGTAATATTGGGAAGGATTCTACCAAGGGTTCAGCTTTCTCTGCTCCCATCAAGTCATTTGCAGGCACTCCTTGGCAGGGTTTGTTACCACGTACATACAGTAGTGTCTCTGATTTTCATCATAAGTAACAGCAATTTTTAAAACATGTGCTACATAAAGGTAAGACATAATGAGCATACCATACAGATGGACTCAGAGATACCTGAAGGCAGCAAAATGAGGGGACAAGCAGTCCATTGCATGATGCTGTTAACAGTCCCAAGGAATTTTATCAGTAATATTCTGCCAAAATTCTGTTAACTTGATACTGCCTGTGCAGGATATTGAAATTGTTTTGTTTGTATTGAAGGTAGTTGAGAGGTTATAAACTGTCCCTTTTGTTCTACAGGTCTTTTACAATGTTTCAGGCAATAAAAACATGTTTTCATTTTATTTCCTTCACAGAAATGGAGTATGCACAACACAATCAGCTTTGATTAATTTATTTCTCTTAAAATGGATTCTCAAAAAAATTCCGCAGAAAAAAACATCACTTTCCTAATGGGCTTGCATCCTCAGTGGCATGAAAGGAAAGCCAATCAGACATTATTTCAGGCTTACAATTATAGGATGTGCCCTAACAAAATCCTGCAAATCATACCACACATTATACTGGACTCCTGCATATCTGAAATTCACTGTTACCTGAACCACCTGCCTGCTGTAATCACAACATTGTACAATGCGTGGGTGCATGGCACTCAGCCTGCGGAGATCAATTTCATGACTCCCAATGCACACCAGATACCCAAGTGGTAGATTACTATATCTGTGTTCTCCTGCCTGTCACAGTGAATAAGTGATTTAATATACAGTTGTAGGATTAAGGTTTGATTTTTTTTAGAAAAGGAAAAAGCAGAATGTATCTTACTAAACTTTTATTCATCCCCAAACTCTGATGTCAGAACTATTTGCCTTTCTAAAGATTTTAGACATCTCCATATAAATCCATTCACAAGACTCAAAAGTATTTTTCTTTAACTTACTAAAAAATGGTCATCATCAATAGTGTACCGTTACCTGCAGTGCTTCTCAGACTGGATCGGATTGGATTTCTTGTTGTCGTTGTTTAGCATACATATACAATGATGGTAACAATGTTCCTGTTGAATAGGCAAATTTGTGACTATGAGAAAAACTAGAATTATTAAGGCAATGCATGCTATGCTAATTCAGCTTTCTGGGATGTATTACGACAAAGGCATTGATTACAGGATGCCATCATCTTTTTTTTCCCTGGGACCTCTGCATCATTCTGTGCACAGGATAGACAAATGTTCACTTAATGAGCAGTGATCCAATATAGTTTTTATTCTTATTGCTCAGTGGGTGCCGCTGGCCTTATTTACTGCTTATTTACTCTTTATTTACTTATATACTATTCAGGCCCATATATGAATATGGAATTATTAACTTCCTCATGATTTTTTTTTGTAACAGTCTGCATCATCACATGATTTTACTTCTACAAAACCTCTGCAAGATGAGAATATGTTTCCATATGATTCTTTTCACAACATACAGAGAAATAAGGCACAAATTCTGAAGTTGAAAAAAAAACACATTTTGGATACCAAAATTGTCTACAACTTACCGTTTCAGAATGTACAGTGAAGTTTCCCTTTGTACTGTTAGGATTGCTGCTCCCTTTCACTTGCCTTGCAGCACTTTTGCCAGTCAAGCACCAGAGCTCCAGCCTAAGCATCTCAAGATGAGAAAAACACAAGTAATAGGCAGCTGTATGAAACCTGACTTAAATGACAGAGATCTGAAGAATCCAGGACAAACAGAAAGAGAATTCTATTATTAGGATAAGTTGCTGTATTTTTAAATTTACTTTTTTTCTTTTGCATTTCTTCATCTCATTCACCACACAACCAGTAGAGACAAAGAACCATTCTGCAGAAGATAGGATTCTTCATGGCATAAATCTCAGCCTCCCTAGGGTAAAGCTTTCCAGTATACTAAATTTCTCTGGTTCTTCAGACTTCATCAAGGAGTGTTGAGTGCTGCCAAGATTTTCTGCTTATGACTTCTTGTATATTTTACAAAGAACTGCCTTTAAGGCATCTTTACAGTATCCTTACCTTTTGGACATCTAAGCCCATCCCTTCTTTGGGAGTGAAGCATATGGGTACATTGTATGAGACACAGCCCCATAGAAACATAGTGGAAAACTACCATTAATAGCTGTACCACAGAGCAAAAGCTGATTTGATAAACTAATTGTCAGCACTTCCTAACTCTTGAGTGCCTGTTCTTACAAGAGTAATTTTTATGTGGGTTCTAGGTACTTCTCGGTAAGGCAATAGAAAACAATATTTTGTTACGTGGTATCATACTGACATCAACATATGTTAGAAACAAGAAAGCCAGATTTCAGCCTACTTATCTGTCCCATCACCTATTAGTGCAATGGGGGAGCATGGCCCATCACCAGTGAGAGTTTATCTGTGTTTTTATGGACCTCTTCTAAGTTAGTAAGTACAGAATGCTTTGCGCAATTTGCATAAGACAGATGCTTTGACAATTATTTTACAGATATTTGCTGAGAAGAGAAATTTGAGAAAGCTCAAGAATTCTGGATTTGTTTTTACATTTTGGAGGACAGAGTATTTTAGAGCTTAGACCTTTCTGCCTGCCTACCAAGCCTAATCTCCAATTTGTGTTTTCTCCTGCTTGCCACTATGCCAGACCTCTGTTTCCCCCTTCTTCACCATTCTAGTATCATCATCCTAGTTTCATCACCTTCAGATGTCCTGGCAATCTCAGCTCCACACATTCTATGTTAGTTCATCCTATTCCTTTCATACTCTCCAGTCATCTTTCAAGTTGTTGTTGCCCAGATTCTCAACAAAATGCAGGTTATTTTTTTTAAAATAACATGGTGGAACAAATTTCTCTCAAACTTGGAATCAAAGAGCTGGTCTTGCAAATCTTTGGGGGTGGGGAGCTGTGAATCTGAAAGAGACAATTCTTCAATAAAAAGCTTATACTAACACATTAATGTTTTGACACAGTTCTAGGCAATTGAAAATGTAGTCTAAAGGGAAGCATCAAACCAACTTGACTGCAGGCAACACAGCTGGCTCCACCTACAATAAATCCTTGTCCCTTTCACATAAATAACCAAGCAAGGAAATGTTGCTTTTACATTTACAAATAGATCAGTTTGTCTCTTCTGATGCAGCTTTTTGTGTCATCTGGCACTAAAGGACCAGAAACTCGGTCTAAGTTTCCCCAGATGTGAATTTCTTCAGTGTGGGCAGATGTAGAGCCAGAGCACTGCAAATGAAGGAGGTACCATGTTTGCAGCTCTACTGCTCTTTGCCCACTGTCAGATCTTCCTTCCAGAGTCACTATCAACCAGTGTAAAAAACAGCCTTGGGGCTGCTCTCAGATATTTCAAGTTGACATGAAGGTATCCACAAAGTAAAGGTGCCATTATTAATTCATGTCTTGTTCATCACTACAGACAGGAATTTTCTTTTTCTATGGAAAATGTTGATCTGGAGACTTTCTGAAGGAACATAAACACACGAATGACAAAGGTGGAGCTCCTTGTCAAAATAGTATTAGAACTTATGGACAGTTTTGAACCCAGACTTACTGTGTATTGATTATATTTGGGCATATAAAACATGAGACAATGCTCGAACATGTCAGGAGGGAAAAATTGAATTTGTTCTAATTCCTAATACAACCACAAGCATGAGCAGACTAGTCATAGTCCTGGCTGCACTTTCCCACCTGAGTGCACCAGATCTTCCATTGCTTTGCAACAATATTACACAACAAATAACTGGAAAACAAACTGACCTTTCTAAATATGCCTGAGTTTGCAACATAAATGCACACACAAAGCACAGCATGACTAATCTGCTCTTAGACAAGGTAATCAAAGCAAAAGGGAGTCGCACTCAGATCAGAATAGTCAAAACAGTGACAGTCAAAAACCTTATTCTCACTTTCCCACATCACAGGTATGTGCCCTGAAAATGACTCTATTTGCATTTCAGAATCTCCTAAAAATCTGTCTGTGTGGGCAAACAATTTTTTAAAATCTTGAGTATACCTCAGTGCAAAAAGGGAAAAAACAATTCTGAAACTCAGATAAACGTTTTCCATGCCTACTTTTCACTGTTTCTTTCACAAACTGTAGCACCCAAATATTTGTGGTTTGAAGAGTGAATTGTCATAAAATTCTAACCACCCTCAAGTGTAGAATACACTTGTAGATCAAACAAGTGGCCCAGCAGCCATGACTCTCATCAAAAACCCTGTACTTGCCACCAGAACCAGGAAAAACGACAAAGTGGTCCAAAATTACCAAAACCTATTTTGGGGGATAACAAAGCTTTAAAGTGAGTCAGGGATTAGGTAGATGTTGTACCACGGTATCTGAGGACTAAGCAGGTGCCATTTAATAGCACTATGGTACCTGCACCAGGAGAAGAATTTGCGCAGCTGATCAGAGCAGTTTCCACTGGAAGATATAGACATTATAAGTTTTACTGGTAAAAGTTAAATCAAGATCTTTACAAGGGTCTGAAAATACTGTATCTGTGTTGTTTCATCAGCACTGTCATTCACCATTGCCACTTCTCCACTAGTTTCTTTAGATGGTTTCAGTCTACACAATGTGAGGGTCTTCCCCTTCAGTGTATGTCACATGGCTTAGTTTTCGTTTCAAATCTCAGCTCATTGACTAAACATTTGAGTTTGGCTCTGTATCTGCCATTATTCATCTCTGTAATCATATTATTTAATTCTGGAAGACCTTTAAGGATACACTTTGCATTAAAAGAACCGTCTAAAGTCTTCAAATGTATAATCAATAGCAGCAATGTGGTTTTTATAGTAATGCTTTGACCCCTCTTGTATGCCAGATTAAGAACGAATGCCAGCTGCTGGCCTCTTACCTATTTGGTACAGCCCGTCATGATCCTTAAAATACAGCATATGCAAAGTATGTTAAACACATTTTTCTGAAGTCAAAGTCTGGGTAGCAAAGCACTGTGAAATAAGAAATGCAAATAAAAAAATAGGGATATACATTGTTTAGCATAGAAATACATATGACAGTAATAATCACACCACTGTCAGAAGAAATGTAGTATATAACAGCAACTGAAAAATACCATTAAAAGTCTAAGGAAATACAGCTGCTAAATCATTTAATTGTTTATCTCTAAGCATGAAATCATATCTCAGCCACTGACCTAATGAAAATGGAAAGGAATTTCTGACTTGACTAAAACACATGTTGATGATGGATAGCTTATTCATTAACAAAACTAATAAGCTGACCCACACAGCAAACAATTGCTTTTAATTTTTCCTTGTCTCACTACTGTACAGAAAAGAAAATGCAACTTTTATAAAGTTCTACTCCATCATTATTTTACATTTATGCAGAATATCTCACTGATCACATTTTTCATGATCCATGACTTGATTTATTATGTCAGTAACTAAACTAAACTTCATTTGCTAAATAAACTGGAATATAGAATTAAAACAGCCAGAGTCTGTCATAAACTGACAAATGCAAAGAAAAGTCAAGGTTAAAGCCATTCTTCCAGCCTCCGGTGTTGGGATTCTCAAAGAAAGAACTCATTCTCTGATTGCTCAGAATTGTTTAGAGCCTTACTGCACAGATAGTTGGATTTTAATTTGTGAACATGGGTAGAGTTAAATTTCTTGTGTTATTTGAAGCTGTTGTGCTATATAAATTGAGTTTAAGGCATGTCTGTTAGGGAATGAAGCTGGACAATTGAAAAGTCATGAATGGCACCATCTGAATTTTTTTTTATTGCAATAAAAGACTCAGAAGACACACGCAGATAGCATCTCCCAAGCACAAAGGGTTGTTCAAGGCAAGATATGTTCTAAAAATTTAACACTGAGTCTACGATGCCAAGCAAAATGTATTTCTTAAGAAGTACTAAGGACATTTCAAATAATTCCTTCACCTTCCATGATACTTTTCATATACTTTTGTGAAGTACGTACACATAATGTACGTATTTACTCGTGTTTAGGTGCCATAGTTTATTCCACCTTTCTTTGCAAGATGACACGTCTTCTATCAATCCTGTGCCATACTTGTCAATCCCATAGGGATGACATAAAATGACAGCAGGAACCTGTGCTTATGTAAGAACTTCCTTCTGCAGTTTTATGTTGTATGTCTTGTTTACTCTTCCCTCCAGTAGGGCATGTTTCTATGCATTATTCTGTAGGACAATACATTAAGAAGGAAAATTGCTTTCACAAAGTTTAATGCAAATGGGAGTCTCTTCTGGCAGTACTCATACTTAAAAGAGTGTAAAGCCAAACTGCCATTTAATGATCCTGGGGAATAAAAATACTGACATTTTATTGTGCTCATTGCATCGTTTTTATTCAGTAGCAGGAAAAGGGGAAAAAATAGCAATTAAAAAAGATCCAATTTTCTCAGCATCTTTCTGAGGTAAGTGAACTTATGAGTAGATCCTAATTTACACAAATTAATACTACCTGCTGTGACATACCTGTGCTGAGGTTGTTATAGTTTAGTCCTGTTTGATTGAACCAGCTTTTAAAATCACAAGTTGTTTCCAAATTACCTGGTTAAGGCTAACTCCAGCAGGCTCTGCTCCCTATTGCAGCTGTTCCCTGGAGTTATTCTACCAGAGCACAGCCTCCTGGGCTCTTTGCCCATTCAGGGGCTCTTTGCTGTCTTTCTCTTCTTCTTCCTCCTCCTTCTCCTTCTCCTCCTCCTCCTCCTCAGCTGTACATCCATTTGAGCAGCAGCAATATTCCTTTAGCCTCACTTTGTTGTTCCTTGTCCTCGTTCCGGCAATCGTTTGATATTTAAAAGTCAGCAAGAACTTTGTTACAGGAGCTATACTATCACAGTGCCCTGGCTATGTTATAGGTATATTTGTTTATTTATTTTCTTGTTAGGTTTCAAAGTACAGTCAACACTTTTTAATGTCAACCATAAACAGCCACTGACAGTTATGATGGGCAATGAATCAAGACATTTGAGGTTGAGGTGAGCAACCTGAAGTTTTCTGGCAGAAAAGCCTGTTTTTAACATGTATCACTCACAAAATAGCTTAGGGCCTGTTGTAGCCTGCTTTGTCTTAAATATTGATTATATTGTAATTATTAGTTTATGCTAATGTAAGCCATGTGAGTGCAGAAATAAGCTACTTACTGTCGAGATAAAACTAAGTTACACTAGACACTGTAATGAAGATAGATAGACTAATTTAGACTAGACACTGCAGACACCACATAGTCATACCCACCTCTAATGGGTCAAGATTATAAACAGTCCCACCCTAGACATACAGCAAGGATTCATGATTGTTCTTATACACCCTACAGAATTGAATGGGGGGCTTGCTTTACAGGGGGTATGCACATCCACCTCTCCCTTGAAAATCTTTCTGTAGACATTAGACTCTGAAAGCAATTCTGCAAAATGTAAAATATCTTTGCCTTACTCAGAAAAATGTTTTCAGTAAATGTTTAAAGTTAAGAACAAAATTGCAGCCAGTAACAGACAATTTGGAGTTCATCTTCTTTAACATAGATGTAAGTCTTTTGGTAGGTTGTACTGGAAATCTCAGAAGCTTATAGGAATGAGTAAGTGATTATGACTTGAGTAAAGTTGAAAGAACAAAAAATCAGGACCCTGTCTATTAGAATGAACTCCAGGTCTTCTTCCATTCTTTTTTCACCTGGAAGAACAAAACCTATTAGTTTGTTCTGTCCTCCCCACTACAGGTCTCCTAAATAAAAAACAAACAAACAAAAAATCCAACAAAACAAACCACACACAAAAATGTTACCTATTTTGCATTATTTAAAACACTCCAATAGCTGTTATTCCACATCTCCTGTCTATTCGATGTAAGTGAAAACCGTAAAATGAAGTTGAGTAATTCTGGCACCCAAAGAAAGTGCAAGGAGACACTTTTGAACAGCCAGAGGACACAAAAGCACTGCTATATTATACTCTTTGTTATTCCAATTTTAACAATAAGTATATTAATCACCAGCACAACTGAAGTTTTGTGTGCAATTAGCATTTCAACACCCTCACCCTTTGCTGGGGTGTAGCAGTTCGCCTCCATTGTGAGTTTCTCTTAATTGTGGTGCAAGAATGGACGGTTCTATGATTGCGTTTTGGAAACTGGTGGCAGTTCAGTTGTTAGAGGCGAGCTCAAGATTCTCTGTTTGTTTGTTTATTTGTTCCTGTACTTGTACTTCTGCTGTGTTAACTCATGGAAATTGCTCAGGGACAGATTTAAATCAAAACAGACAGTTTCCCTTTTTGCTCTGTAACTAGTAAGATTTGTTTAAAAGGCGCTGCTGCTGGAACATAAGGCATGTCTGGAATGTTTGTTTACTTGCTGTTCTGAGCATGTGCCCTTTTGTTGGGAGAAAGGGCTTTCTGCAGTATATATCTCCAGTGCCAGTGGCTAAGCCTCTTTCAATAATTAATAATAGTGGATTGAGATGGGTTATTCAATTTTTACAAAATAAAAATGTGCATATGCTATTTAATGCAATGGCTTCAAATATGAACCTGGTCTTTTAAAGACCTCAACAAACTGCACAAGCACACACATGTAAATGTTTCCTTGGATTATGCCTTGGCAACTTGAAAATGTTTGTATTTCTTCTGTGCTGGGTATATTTTACTTACCTAAACAGACAAGTCCTTTCTGGTTAATCCTACCCAGTTCTGTGACTTGCCCATCCCATGGGGATTTGGTGCATGGAGGTTATTTGTTCTATTAATCAGGAGGTTCCTAAATTCTAATCCTTGGTAAAGCACTGGATTGCCATCTGACCTTGGCAAGTCACTTGACCTTCTTTTGCCTCAGTCAATCCAGCTGGAAAATTGGGTAAAAAGCAGGACTTTACTGAAAAACAGATGCTGCATCTGAGATGAGATTCTTTTTGTAAATAATAGAGCAACCAGAGTAAAACTAAAAAAGGAACCTTTGCAAAAGGCAACTTTCTGGACGTTACTGATCTTTGTCACACTTCACATTTTGGTAGGAGATTCATCAAAATGCCTTGCTTGACAAAACAATGTATGCTGGTGGATGAATGGCTGATGCAACGTTTATGCAAGGAGGTTTCTTTAACTTGAAAGACCACATAGCTTTCTTCATCTAGTAATTTACATTGGCTTCTTCTTGATGTAGGAGGAATGAGGTAATGAAGGGACTAGACATGGATATCATATCTGACTAAGCCATCAGGATGCCACGGGCCAGATTCTCTGTCCTACTCAGCTCTGCTTCACTGTTCCAATGGGGGAAAAAAAAAATTGAAGAAGAAGCAGTCAGTGCTTCCCTCCTGCTTAGGGAGGAAAAAAATGCATTTTTCTGAACCATCCATCCTTGGATCAAAAGGAAAGTCTATGCCCCTAAATTCTTCCTCCACTATTGTTCATTTTTGACTCTGACTGCTAATTAGTATACTGATGATGTAACTGGTGCTGCCTACACAAATATGTCAAATATCACTGGGAACTGGAGTGTCAGGTGTCCTTCTTAAAACTCTAACAAAATCTTAACATTTTATACAGAAAACCAAATTTGGCTCAATACAAAAGCTTCTACTTGAAAGTGTAACAAATGGGCAATGGAGACTAACATTAAAGCTTGACTGGAAATGACATCCCGATAGAGGATAAGAGATAATATATAAATAAGTGAGGAGTCATGATGAATTGATTATTTGCTCCTGCATATACTTATTACATTGCAAGAAACTTTACTTGTTCATTTTTGTGCATTATGACAATTACTTGTGCTCTTGTTTACTCTTACAAAATTATTAAATACCTTACAGCTCTGCATGATTTCAGTGAGTTCAGCATTACTATCAGAATTTTTTTTAAGTCATAATACTTTTTAAAATGACTAAATAGGGACTGGAGCTTGTCTACAGGATGTTAAGTTCTAAAAAAGAGGTCCTCCATATCCTTAGAGTTGTTTAAATTTGAAATAGAAAGTGGAATTCAAATGATGGAATCTTACCTACAATGAAATTACAACAAAATGGTCGCAGGCTTTGAAAAGCAGAATTACCAAGTTTTTCAAAACTAAATGAGCAGGAATTTATTCTCTTAGGTAAAGTAAGAAAACATTAATTAAAGGAGACAATCAAAATTTTGTATGGTTTCAGGGGTTTTGTTTTGTTTTTTCCAGTTCTTCTATTGGCCCTCTAATCTCAGTGGCAAAAGCTCATGTTTCTTCTTACTAATTCCCTATGACAATAATTTGGCAACTTCCCCTGCAAAAAATATGTTGGTGGTGTTTTAGGTCGCCCTTACTCTTAGAGAGAAAAGTGGCATGGTAGGAGTCATTGTTTCCTGCAACAAAAAATTAGAGACAGGCATTTTTTAATCTAGTTTCATAAGGAAGAAATTCTGTTTACTGTGCACAGCACACGTTACACAAAATACACTGTGACTGGGCTGAGATTGCTTTTCTATGTGGCAGGTAATCCTTAACTGGTAAATCAGTGGTATGACATGGCTTTGAATGGCATCTCCCATGTCATCTTCCTATAAAACCCCATTGAATAAGTACCAAAAAAAGGATATTTCTATCACCTGCCAGCCTGTAGATGAAGACATTAAATTAGTTTAAAAAAATCAGCTAAGTAGTTTAGAAATAAATCTTCCAAAGACTTATGTTTTCTGAAGAAACAGAAGATTATTTTCTAATGGAAAATTCCAAAATAGTAACACTAACTTTTACCTCAAAACAAGACAAAAATCAAAATTAATTATTTAAAAATCTATGACTATAGTAATTAACCTTACCACAGCAAATATTTTCACAATATTTTCACCTTTTAAAATAGTAAATTTCAACATATCAGAATGAAGTGATTCATTAAAAGCTTACCTAACAAAATTTGTAACTGCATTAGAAATGGGTCTGTGGAAAAATATGATTTGTATCTGATGTCTACTTAAGCTGTTATACATAATACAGTGCTAGGCACTACAGAAGAGCAAAGGCAGGAACAATCCCCGGTTTTGTGAAGAGTTTGCATTCCAAAAAGAAAGAATGTAACAGGGAAGGGAACAGATGCATGTGTTCTTTCCCCTGTCTCTTCTGATCCCTGCTCATACCATTCTCCCCTGTTCAAGTCTGCATCTCCATCCAGTATTCCCCTCCACCTTTGAATTCTAAATATACTTGCAAAGCATTCTGCAGTTTCAGTTTCATTCAGACTTTCCACCACTGCGTAACTGATATGTGGAGAAATGCTTCCATCTCACTGCAAGGTGCCTCAATAAAGGTTATCACAGGTGCATAGGTTCTGGTATTGAATTAGTTGTATGGACAGACTGCAGAGACATAAGTTATGCCTTTCAGCATCATCCTCTTTTTTGCACTCTACCTTTTGCTGCAGTGTGCTGCCAGTGGCTCTTAGGTGTTAAGAGTTTGTCCAATGTTAGTTACTGGGTGTATTTTCCCAGTGGATTCTTGAGCCATATGTTTCCACCTGTTACAATATTCCCTTCTACAGACAACTATTACTCATTTTTATAACCGCCTTCTTCTTGACTGATGCTACTATATTAAGAAGGGGATTGGTGTGTATAGCCACCAGAATGTGAGCATGGATGGCTATTCTTTACATGTGTTACACGATAACTGGGAAATATGTTACATTTGTCAATGAAAACCCAAGGCTTAGTCCTGTATTTTTCATTGATGCAGAACTGCTGGGGTCACAGGGTTGTGTGTTTCCTGACACCACACTTTAACTATTTTTTTTTTTTGGAGGTTTAGGTAGTTGCTACTGATATCGTGTTCTGGTGACCAAAACGAGAAACAATTCAGGTTATTGTATTTAACCTGTACAGTGTCTTTAAGTGAGAACAGAGGGTGTTTGACCCTGTCTGCATCAGGCTTTGAGGATTTAACCAAGCAGTGAACTCTAATATCCAGCTTGTCTGTCTTCCTGATAACCTGACTACATTCACTGTGCAGCTGCAGAGCTTTCTGATAACATCCACCTTGTACTCAGGACCAATCTAACGGGAAAAAAAAACCAACAAACCAAAACAAAGCACTTACCCACTTTCTGGGGGAAGAATATTTTATGCTTTCTTCTGGGCACATAGAAGATAGTAACATTTTAGTAATGTTAGCTCTAAAAAAAAGTTTTAATTCTAAAAAAAATCTATTTTTTCATTGGGATGGCCTTCAACTCTGTTTTAATTACTATTTATCAGTAATTAAATAATTTATACCTGATTATGTAGGTGTATTAAAAAATACATACATGCATTTCTTTTTTTATACATCAGACAGAGGTCTCCTTCCACAGTCAGTAAATCACACTGGGCTTATTTTATCTTTCTCTTTCTTGATCAAGCAAATAGTATATCAGTGAAGGGAAAATCTCACTGCCTGTTTAAGTTAGAATTCTTCCCAGGCCTCTTTTACTGTCTTGGAGAATTGATGGAGTTTGGGTTCTTGTTCTGCCTCCTTTCCTTTCCTGGTATATTTCTATTGAAAGTCTCACTGCCTGATAAAATGCCTGTATTTAGTGACTCTGGCTCTAGCAGTTTCATCTCTTGTGAGAAAAATGAAGGCTTCATATAAGAAACAAGTAGGAAATAGTTACCACACACCGGTTCTGTATTAGGGTTAGGCTTAATTCTTTAGATCTCATACAGTACTCAGAGAAATGAGTAGACTAGCCATTGGATCAAGTCTATACTTTATGCAAAGATTGCCCAAGATAGCCTAAAGGAAGATGTGAATAATTTTTAAATCAAATGACTAGCTCTTGTGTTGTTGTTTTTACTAGGATTATTGCTAGCATTCCTACCACACTTTTCTTTGAAATCCCCTTCCATCACACCAACAGAGAGTTAGAAAGAGTATCCTTTCCACCCAGCTTCCCAAAAGTGTTCTGGGACAAGCTGTAGTGATTATAGAGGCAACATCATATAAGCACTAGCATGATTAAACTGCCATGTCTTAGATATCATGCAGTTCCCAGTACTCTGGAGCCTATGTATTCCTGGCAGTTTCCCTGTGAAGGAAGTAGTTTGTGTGTTGATGGATACCATGCAAATTGCTCTGTCTGAAGGAGCTCTTGCACAGTCAACCTGTTTGAGAGGATTAAAATATAGATTCCCCCTGCCTGTGTAATGCTGCCACTCAAACCACACCTAAATATCAGTAGGAGACTGAATATTTGGAGAATTGTTGGTTTTGGCTAACAATTACTATGGAGCATCCAGCCAGATCCTGAGCTCAGTGGCATGAACATAAATCCGAAAGTCAGCAGAAATGGCTTAAACACTGCAAGTTAATACCAAACCAATGTAATCAGAATAACCTAACTGCACCCATGACCACCTAAGAAAAAGGAAAGCACTACAATTATTTGTGTAAGTTCATGTGAAATTTTGTGGAGTACTGTCTGCTTTGCATAGTTTTCATTAGAATTTACAACTATTTAAAGAAAGCTACCAGTGTTGTCAAAGCAAATTAACTTGTTCTTTGAAAATCAATCTTCCTTTTCTTTAGGTGTATACTGTATATCCTCACACATTTTTTGCCACTGATGGTTTGACATGTTTTTATCTCCATGAACAACAAAGCCATGTATAATTCCATGCAATTGTCTTTTAAGATATGAAGGGGGAAAAAAACCCTAATTTACAACACAAATATATTAGGGTTTTATATAAAAAGCATCACATGTATTGATCAAAATGACTTTCTTTACAATATTTGATGCTCAAAAGAGAACTAATTGTATTACATGTTATAAGTGTATATTATCCCATTCAGACTGTGCCAAACAGGAAAATTGACAGCAAAGCATTTTCATTGGAGTTACATACCTCCAAGCTGTAATCAGATAACAGTGCCTATATGCTGAAGTAATATTATCCTAAAGGACCTTTTCAGATACCACCTAAAAGGAGTCTGGAATATCTTTATGTAGATTAAAAACACCTTCTACATATATCTTGCATTTTTGTACCCCTTACTTTCCAAATATATTTGTTAAGGCTGGACAGTCTTTGCACGTAATGAAACTGTTACTTATATAGTTCAAAAACCTAAAGTAGGACAGTTAATCTAAAGCACACCTATACATGCTTATAAACAGTGTAGGATGAAAACAGAATTGTCATGTATACATATACGTCATATATATTCTGTAATAATCTTTTCCTAATCAATTGTGCACTTTATAAAACAATGTAAGAGAAATGACAATGCTGTCATTTGTATATTCTCCCTCAGTTCTCTAATGGAAAGCTTTTTTTTTTTCCTTGCCAACTCATTCCTGACAATGTTAATGATTCACTATAAAGCAGCTTCTGCGCTATGATTTGTGACATTCAGGTTGGTTAGATGGGAGGACTAGGCAGGTTTCTGGGGAGTGTTTTGGATGCAGAAATGCCTTGAAGATAGCACTTTATTATATTTAGGACAAGTATGACATCCCACTTCAAGGAAAAGGCCCCTATACATATTGAGAAGGGATTTCTATGGTTTAAGTGGGGAGGAGAAGGTTAGTTTAAAAGAATGCCTCTGTGTTTTTTGAGACGACATAAAGATAGGAGGTAGAGAAATGGAAGCAGGAGGCAGAAGGATTATGGATAATGGAAGAATTTTGCCTGAGGGTATGTGCCTGCTTTGCCTATTCCTGTATAACTAGAATATTTATAATTCAAATACTTATCTTTAATAATTAAAAACCAAGGAATATTAAAGACAAAAGGTAGAGAATATTATGTACACATATGTAGGCATCATGCATTAAATCCCTACAGTTGCAAAATATAGCAAGAGGTAGATTTAAAGAAGGTTAAAAAAGTGAATATTTTAAAATGTCTTGAAAAAAGAATTTCTAATTCACTCCAGTTCTGCCAGAAGTGATACCCCTTATTTCTACACATAACTAGTCACGGGGAGAGCTACTAAAAATACACTGCATGGTGGCTTGACATCAGCACATCAACAATTAAAAAGTGGATACAAATATTTCAGGTTTTCACAACCTTAAAAGTTTTGTTCATGATTTATGAAAACATCAGATTTGCCAGGGCAATTGCATTTTGCTTTTACAGGACAGTTAGTTACATTGCTTAAGTAAACTGCTAGTTGCAACAGAATGTAATATTCTACCACATTCAATAACACCCTCTGATCTGCTTTCCACAGACAGCAAAGAAACAAAGAAAAACAGCCATTGCTGTGGATAGAGAAGGGTGTTTGAAAAGAGAAAGAGACCTCAAATATGCCCCTAGGTATTATAAAGCTGTCAATTACTAGGAGAAAAACAATACAAAGGCTGCAACAAATAATTCATAAAGAGGAAACTATGCAAACAAATAATAATAAAAATTAATCTATTAACTTTGAATGATTTGGAAGATGCCATTTTAAAAACTATAAATTAACACAACAAAATCAAAAAGGCTGTGGTTAAAAATATGTCAGAAACAGAAATCTTGGAAACCAAAATATGAGTAAATCAAAGATTCAAGTCAAATTATTCACTAAGGGCAAAGTAGTTCAACTTTGAAGTATGTTGCCTTTATGAAAGTGAATTTTTGAATGATAGCTTAAACTAATGCTTGAAAATCGGAGGTGTTAATATTTACACCTTTGCTCATTACAACAAGGAAATGACTAATGAAGAATTAAACATCCAAGTCTCTTTGCTTCCCCATCAAACAGAGTAATCTCTGGCTGAACATTAACACAACTTGACAATAATAGGAAACTCTTCTTCTACATATATTTGTGTGTGTATATTATATATATTGTAAGCTTTTAAAATGGATGCTAGCACATCTGTTTACAAGTTTAATGTATTTACACTCATACCAAATTATAACTAATGAATAAGACTAGTGAAATCATTATTCCAAATGCAGGAACCTGTTCATAATCTAAAAATATATCCAGGCTTTTAATAGAGGCCTGAAATATTACAAATCAACAAACACCCATGAAGGTTGCTGTTATTAAAGTACAAACATCAGAACAAGGTGGTTTTATGGGTATTTTTGGATTTGACTTTATTTTTTTCCCAAAAAAAAAAATTAGGAGGGTTTTTTTAGGGCGTGAACCTCAAACTATCCCAATCAATGAAGACATCTCAGTTTAGCTTCAGCTTATGGGACAGAGAAACAAGAGAAATATTTTTATATCATTTTAGGATTTATAGTGTAAGTAAGTCTTAAAATTGACTGAAAAGTGCATGTATAGGTACTAATTGAATACAATGACACATGCATTATCTATTCAATGCCAGAATATTATGCCAGAGTAGCATATGATTTATATGTGTTTGAGACTTTCTATACAGTACACAGTGCTAGTAAGGTTAATGGCAATTAACCTGTCATGGGCTGGACCCAGGACAATGAGTTTGCTAGCTCAGTACGGGTAACCTGAATGTATCCTGTCTTAACCTTGCATCCACCATGGCACAGGCTCAAGGCAAGCAAAGAATAGGTTGGATGCTGTCTGTGCCCACATCCTGTCAACACAGGTTGATGATGATGAGTAATAGATGGGAAAGATATCTGACGCTTAATTGCGTTTGACTGCTGTGCTCTTTTTTATTATTTATTTATTTTTGCTGTATGCATTTTAAGTTTTTAGCAATTGCAAGGTTTTGTTTTTGAGGAGGGCTTTTGTGAAGAAGACTTGCTGCAAGTAGTTTTATACTAGTTTAACCTAATGTAGATACTACCTGTTCATGAACTTATTATGGGATCGGTGTGTTTGGAGGTTTTCGCTTTAAACTAAACCAAATTTCTTCATCTATACATCTTTGTTCTTCTGAAAGGTCACTATTACAAAAGAAAGGAAAAATATTTTTTGGCAAATTGATATATATCATCAGTGTAATCAATATAATACCTTGAGCAAGTCACAAGTAAAAAGCTTTTAGACCTCAGTATTTCCTTCCATCCAAACACAGCCCAGGTCCCTTTTCTGAATTTATATCTGTCCATGAAATACTTTTTTCAGCCCTTCTTCATTTCATGCCACCTACTTCTTCAGCTCAGAAAGCTACAGCCGGTATTCCTTCTTTCCTTATACTTTTGCAATCCCATCATCTTCAACAGAAAAAAGGATCATTGCTGAGCTTTACTTTCATGGCTGCTCCAACATGCACTTACCAGTTCAAGAAAATGGAATTAAAAGAAAAACACATTAAGGAAAAATAAATCTGGGGTTTGGGTGTTGGGGTAAAAAGAAGGTTAAGTCCAAACAAACCCACCCTTCCCAGTATACAGACTGGGCTAGTTTCTCTTTTTTTTTTTTAATTAGCCAAAATAGTAAGGGCTCATATGATAAGTTTATGACTTATAAGTTACATGACTTTAATTATAGTAGTGTCCAGAATGAAAACCAGAAGAAATGAAGCCTGCATCAGCATGTATGCAGGAGGAATATAGGAGGTGAGGCACTGTAACAATGAAGAGGATGAACATTTAGATTGCCACAGCTGATGAGACAGACCTGTTTGGATGTTTGAAAAGCATTCTGTCTGCGATCAGAAAAAGGAGGAACTCTGAGGAAGTACTGAACAAGAGAGTAAGCATTTAGTAGCACAGAAGTGACTTTACCAATGCCACCCAGGATTTCAGTGAAGTGACAGAACAGGGAAGATGAGCAGTGGACTGCAATGGCTGTGAACTTCAGCAGAGACTCCACAGTTTGCATTATGAAGATTTTTAAACTGCTGTCAAGCAGTTGGTAGCACTGGAGCAAGAATTACTGGTATTCACAAAATTCTGTATTCCACTAAGCCTGACATCCTCTGAGTATTAAACACTGCAAAAATATTGCCTTTTGAAATATGTATTATTTATGTGAACCTTTTCCTACGCTTGATGGCCACTTTGTTACATGCATTTAGGATAGACAAGAAGGAGATAACAAGTTATTTTAAAAAATGTATAGCATATCTGCTGCCTGAGGTTGAGTATGCTCAATTCTTCAACATCTTTTATCATTATAACATGGAAAACACCTTCCTTTTAAAAATAGATGATTACAGATGTAGCAAGTGGCTACCTATGTGAGTTCACTCAACTACAGGATCTATAATATCTGCTAAACCATCCAGGTGAGGTGACTGACCCTATGAGGATGTGAACAAGCCTGCACTGAGATGGATGCAGCCTGTTCCTGGAATTCCCCTTTAGTATCATCTCATCTTTTTTTCTGCATGTCACACTCCCTGGTACAACCAGGCCACAAATACTGCAATCATATCTTCATCAAGGCATTGAAAAACTGTGGTCAAGTACCCCGGAGCAGAGACATGACAAAATATGCAGGTAAATTGCTGAACATTGGATTTGCATCCTCAGTTTTGTGATATTGCAAGTGTTTGATATACAGTCAGCAAAGCAGTTTGCAGTTTTGTCCAGTACTGGATGAATGCAACAAGTTGCTTTTCCATAGCCTAGTAAAAGAAGATGTTTTTCTGCTAAATCATGCTCATATAAATATCACCTCCAGAAATGAACAAGAATCCTGGTATGTTCCTCTGGTTATCCAGCTGCATGTGTGAAGGTAATCTTTGTTTGGCAAAGAGAGAGGGGACTTGCTATGTCTGTACTTGAACAGTGTTCATGAGACCTGAAGGATTAAATGGGAATCAAGGTGAAAATTACATGGCTATAAGATTCTGGAAAATAAGGAAATAAAGAGAAAGCAAGGAGGTACAGATACAGGTAACTACAGATACAAGTTAACTACAGGTAACTATAGATCAGTACAAGTACTCCCAGCAAAATACATACAAGCTGCAGAATGAAAACAATTCACCCACGTTTTCAGCTCTGCTTAGACTTAGTGCATATGACTGTGGTGTGTATAAGGGTAGATGGTAGAAAAGTATGGATACCTACATATGTGTAGACAGCCCCTCAGTTCGTACACCCAATTTTATGCCAGAAACTGCCGATGTCTAGAATGAAAATGAAGGAAATTGGCAGGACATCATGGATTCCAAGATATTTATAAACTTGGAAAGCTTTAACAATGTAAAGCTGTCTTAAGATGGAGCCAACTAGTGAGAATGCTGGCAGCCTGGAAGCTAAAAAGCTCTATATGTTCATCTATAGATATGTTTGAGCATGTTTCAGCATATTTGTACTGCTCTTGTAATATACTAAAACTCAGAGCATACCCCTCAACCTGTCAAGAGCCAAGTCCATTGTTGCCTTTTGGTATTAGATTTCTGTTTTTCCTTTTCATTATCCCACCCGCAAACTCTTCATTAGCGCTATCCTGTTTGTATAGAAATTGAAATGCCCTAAAAAAATAAAGGCATGTATTGACCCACAAAATATAAAATTGCTTTCACAACTCCTGAATGACTTTTTCTTGATAAAGTGAAGAAAACTCCAAGCTCTTAAATTAATGAAAATTCTTTAACGTTATTTTGATAACTTTTAATCAGATTTCTAAAAATAGCATGCTAGCAAACATGTCTATTGGAATCCTATCCAATGTACAGCATACTGACACAGACAGTCATGGCCTTCCATGTTGTGACAAACTGGCTAAAGTAGCTGGGAAGACTTTATGTTAGCATCTAAAAGCATGTTGCCCACGGCTAGAGCACAGTGTATATGCCCAAACATGCAACTTTCATTCAAAACAGCACATGTGTAAAGAATTAAGGTACCAAGAGACATTAAAAAAAATTTAGATGCCTAATCAGCAATGTTAGTCTGAGTAATAAACAAAATGTGTTAGATAGACACACTAAGTTATAGAGAACAATTATATATGATTAGTACTATATCCAGTAGAACTATTCATATCACTGGAATGTTAAAATCACTGGCTACCTTTTTAGGAAAGAAAGGGAAATTAAAAGACAAGCAGTGAATAGTGTACACTGAAGACAGCATTATCTGCTCTAAAAATATTGACGAAGTAGGAAAAGAAGGACTTTGAAATGTTTTTTGATCAACATATTAAATGATAAATTATGAGTTGGGAGTAGTGGTGCAGGAGTCAGCAGCAGGCTCTCAGATTGAATATAGGAAGAGGACGCCTAGGTAGAAAAATTGCATTGTGGAGGATGATAATCAGAAGTTATGTGCAGGAAATTTTACCCAGTGAAATACCCTTGGAGTCTCTGACAACTCTCAACAACTTTCTAATTAAAAAGTATTTAAACAAATTCAAGAAAGTTCTAGAAGATGCTTTGTTCTTATGGATAATGAATGCTTTGTTGGCAATGATCATGGTAGTAATGGGCACAGTATAACTTCATTTAAATGTGCAAACAGACAGCAGCTTTTCAGTAGTGATATATCAGACTGTATTTTTCTTTCTATCTTGTCTTGCCTGTGCTTGAGTTAGGAGCTTCCAGCTCTTGCTGAGTTCAGAACACAATGGGAATCAAGAACTGGGAAACACTACCTCTTTCAAGATCTCATGGCACTGAACCAACCCTGCTATGTGACATTCAAAACCACTCCATTATCACTCACACTGATGGGGGTTGACTCCTGGTGCAGGAGATATACATGTATATACAGTATATATGGTCAAAGCCAGCCTTGAACAGATTTGAGAGGAATAGAGCATTTAAAAGAGAGATGCAAATGATAATTGGGAACTGCTTAAAAATACCTTATGGATTAAAGGAAAAAAAAAATGTTTAGCCATAGAACAAAATGAACTTTGTTTCTAAACTTTGTTTCCCAGGCAGTTGTCAGTATTGAAATAATCACTAAAAGGGGGAATGACACATTGATTATAGTAATTAAAAATTAGTAAGAGTAGAATGCAAATAAACGAAAGATCTAAAAGCTCTACATCCCATTGTGTTCATGTTGGTTTTGCAATATATCAGAAAATGTAGTACCTAGCAATCACAGATATCTACTGTGCAACAAATGTAAAATTATCATTCCGCAGAGGAGGAAGAAGCATTCAACAAGCATTTATGTTCTGGAAAAATAACACATTCATATTTTATACAAAATACTTTCCTCTGGTAACAACCAGGGGGGATGTTAAATAACAGCTATTGAATATTTTTAGATCTGTAGGATTAGATGAGTTTACACTAAAAAAGTTGGCTAAGAAACTCCATGAAACACTATTGTTGACTTTTACCTAATCTTTAAAAAGTTAATACTGTGCCAACATCTTAAAACGAAAAATCTACATGGCTGTAGCCTACACCACTGACATAAATGCTGAATTAAGCAATGGTAATAACATGATGTAAGCAGTGAAGGATTGAAGGTGATAGCATAATGTAGAGGAATCTGGTTGTGTGGAAAACAATCAATCTTCATGTTGTTTTGTGATGGTATTGCAGGTTTGATTGTTAAATATACCTGCATCTGTTGTAGTCAGAATAAAAATCAATTTGTTTTGGTTGGTGAAGATAAAATATAACCGATTACTAGATTACAGTCTACAAGGAACAGCATGATGAAGATATTCCTAATAATAGGAAGGATTTTAGCCCAGCACAAAGAAGCATGGTATGGATAGTTTGAAGTCAATGCTCTATAAAATTCTGTTGAAAACCACATTAGCTAAACTGTGGAACTATTTGTCAGAAGATGGTGGATTCTTATTATTTGACATCTTCAAAAAAACAGTATCTTTCCCCAGTGCGCAGTATCCTAAACAGAAATTATGAGCATAGGGCAGATGTTAGGTGGCACTTTTGTGGTCATGTCTTATGGCCCTAAAATCTGCAAAACTTTCTATTAAAGCAAAAAGAATTTTGTCATTGACTTCTGTAGGAATAGTTTTTCTGTATGAATAACCTCATAAAAGGACTGAGGATAATTATTTAGGATTATATGAGATAGAACTAATGGCCAATTATTGAGCTGTTTGGATTTTGAAATCAAAATATTGATTTCAGAAAATACATTTTTTCCATATTTAAGTCTTCATATTGTTATTATTTACAAGGTACTAACTTCTTAGCAGCAAGAGCTATTAGTAGAAGTAAAAATATCTTCTCAAGGCAGAGAAAAAGGCAACCCTAGTGCACAAGAAATTTAAAACCACTCTGAACAGAACACTAGGAAATATACGACCAAGTATATTCCTCTACCAACGTTAGGGAATAGGCAATATATCTACTAAACAAGGAGCCAAGCTGCCTGCATCAGTGCAGATCAACCCTGGTATCTGACATTTGTGGCTACCTGTACTACCACTTTCTAATAATCATGTGTCACAACCTAGCAGACCAAAATATCTAGTCAATGAAATAAACACAAAATACTTACTTTAACATTCTCTCACTGTATATTTCCCAAATTAAACAGAGGGTTTATGAAGCATCGTAATTCTGATAGTTCTTTAACTTCAGAATTCAATGTTGACAGAGGATCATCGTCTGGGTTATAAGACAATTCTTACCAACACAGAAAAAGAAACCTTTCTTTCTCTTTTCATCCTATTCAACTGGACTCAGAAAACTCTGTATGTATTTTTGTAGTGCATAATGAAGTAAGAGACAACTTCAACTAGCATTTTATCTTGACTTTTAATAATAGTTATGGAAGAAGTAGTTGCTCTGTGTCAAATTACAGACCACAGTTTGAATGAAATCTCTCTACCTAGGGATTCTTCCCACCTCTTCATATATTTGCATTTATCTTCCAAATCTATTTTAATGAGCTCTATATAAAAATGAGAGCTCATACTTCTCGAGCCTGATGAACAGGTAATTACTGTTTTGATTCCCATGAGAGGTCTTTGAAAACCCATCTTGTCATGGAAGTTAAGGGCATAATGTTTTAATTGTAAGTAGGAGAGTGCTGGGATAGTGCTTCTACCATGTAACCATTGTCCAAAATACCTTTACACAAATGACGTATCAATTGTGATACAGCTTTTACCTGTATGATAGAGGTTAGATTTTTCTGTCAGGGAGTCTCGATTATTCTCCCTCTCTGCTAGACATATCTGGTTTTAGTATTTCTCTGCTTCATGAGTTTGGAATAAGAGAGAGGAAGTAGTATGCTTCCAAACACCAAATTTAGGTCCATACTCAATTGATTATCTCCTGGCAATTAATAGGAACACTTACATAAATAAAGGGATGAGAAAAATTCTCTTTTTAACCTATTTTTTGGTGTCTAAGAGCTGCATTCAGGTAAAAATCTCAATCCTTTTCTTCCACTTCAAAAGTACCATGGGGTTCTCATGCTGCAGGATATCAGATCAAAAGATAACAGTACCACAAACCTTCCCCTTACACCAGCTATTACACAGATAATGTAATGGGTGCACCCACGGATAATGGGTGCAGAAAATTCTGCCTGCCCTGAGGAATAGTGTCCCTGAGACCAGTGCTGCAACAGGAAAATTCTATATACCAACAGTAGTAGCAGTGGAGTAGAGTCCAAATTTTCCACAGTAAATAAAGCTGATCATAATTGTTTCAATACCGTTTTTTTTCATTAAAAATAGTTTTTTAAAAAATACAAAAAATCTGGTCAGTCAGGCAAGGACAGAGAACAGAAACCTGGCCAAAGCAGGGATCTGGGGTCCCAGCTTGTGAGAAAAGAAGCTTCCAGCTGAGCCATGCGCATGTGACCTAGCTCCTGGAAGAACACCTGGAACTTGAGCCTCCTCCAGTTAACTTTCTAGCTATCAGCTCAGGAGCTGATTGTTTTAACACCTCTTTTTTCCAGATCAGATTGTATCATCCCTTGCATTGTGCAGATTAAATTAAATAAAACTAATTGAGAATTCATGACATCTGCTTAAGTGCCAAATTTAAAAGGTTATTCCATTTAACCTTTTTATAAATAATAAAACAGTTGCTTTTTTTAGTTAAAATTCTATTTAGCTTCAAAATGTCTTTTTTTTAATTTTTGAGGAGAAATAATTTTTCTTTAAAGAAAAATGAAACAAAATGCTTTTCCTCAGATTGAAAGAAACCTTATGTTTTTCGTCAGGTTAAAGGAAAGCTTTTGGTTAGTCCAAAATGAATGTTTTCCAGTTTGCATTTCAGAAAGAAAACCAAAAATAATAAATTATATTATTTCAATTTTTCCCAGCATCAAACCAAAAAAAGTAATTTTATTTCCTCAGTTCTGTATACAAACACAAATGGAGCCTGAGGGAGAGACAGGTGCTCAGCATCTTTGAAAACCAGGCCATTAAAGTTATGATTTTACCCTATTGATCTTAAAGAGAAAGGAAATTGTACAAAGAATATATTTAGAGATGATACCAAAATAGGAAGGACTGGAAATAGCAAACATCAGAGGAGCTTAGAAAGCATTAAAATGAATACGATTTAATGTGGATAAATGTAAAATAATACACATGGAGGAAAATACTACCTGGCATAAAATCAAAGGAACATTCTACAGGAAGAACAGTAATGTGGAAAAGATTTGGGGTGAGAGATAAGAACATATTGGACATGAGGTTTCAATTTAATGACGCACAAGTAGCAGATCTATTCATAAAAACAGAGAGATATGAATTAAGATTTTGATTTGCTTATTGCTAATGGTTGATGTAGTGTTCTACTTATCATTAGCCAAATTCTGTGCTATTTGGAGAAGTCAATTTGTTCAGAATATCCTTTTGCTTTACAGAAACAATTATTACAAGGTGTGATATATTTTGTGAGAGGTTAACGACACTTCTTGGTTAGAGTTTAAGGAAAAGAAGATATGATAACAGTTTTTAAACGTTTATATGGCAATAGTCCAAAAGGAGAGAGAGATGACTCACTGAAGCTGGAAATGGCATGTTAAGGAACAATAACTTGAAAGGGGATAGAAATATGTAAATAAAAATTAAAACCAAAATGTAAGTCACAAGGACAATGAGATGAAGGGAAAATTCACCCTAGAGGTAGTTAATGTATCATGTCTACACGTGCTTCAAAGGAAATTTGATAAAACCTTGAGGACATTTACAAAAGACAAGCTTTCCAGGTAACACATTGGACTATTTGACTTAGACAATCTTTTCCACTTGTTACCAACTCAAAGTATTTTGTGTTTTGCTGTGCTTCAAATTTTCTAAATTTCAGACTCTTTTCCATATTTGCCAGGCTGACAAGAAGATGGGTTTGCTTTTGCTTTGTAAATGCTTTTCCAGTTCAATCTGATAAAGCTTGACCTGGAAAAACAGAAGGGGTGAGAAGTATTGTTGGGTTTATTAAGTTTGGCATTTTTGCAGTGGTGTTCAGATACATTGTTGACCAAGCACACCAGGCAAAGGTTTGAAACTCCCAAGTCCCGTTTTGACTGTTTCAGAACTTTGATGGTTTTGTTAATAGATCCCTCAGTTAATGAATCATTCTGCACAAAGGAAATATTCCAGAGCTTCTTCAGATGTAAGAATGCAGCTCAGAACCAGTTAGCTTCCATTTCACACTTTTAAAGAGTTTTCTGCTACAGTACTTTTTTTTTACTTTTTTTTATCCAAGTGAAAATTGAGTTTCTGAAGAACAGGATGACAGTCTTGGATAAAAAATTTTGAAAGTAAGAAAAATTTCCTAGGTTTCTTCACTAGCACACTCCTGCTCAATCCAAGCCTTGCCTGCAGGGATTTTAAGATAGAAATCACATGGCTAACATTAAAATCTTGTTAAAGGATTAGGGGCCACGTCCTGAGCCAGGTTAAATTGAATGCAGCTCCATTGAATTCAGCAGAGTTTTACCCTTCCACAGCAATTGAGAATCTGACCATAAAAATGTCTTGGTCTGGTTTATTACAGGAATGGATAGGTATGTTCATATTTGTTTCCTGGCTCCAAGATTTTTTGACCTGTTATAGTTGTCTAGTTCTTGATAAACTGAAATAAAAAATTACATACAGAGTCAAATACTTGAAAGTGCCTTGCAGGATAGGAAATGCAGCGTTGTGTTATCTCGTCTTCATACATTATGCCATACATTTTAACTGCATGTGCACACTTTTCCCAGCCTCATCTCCCACCCCCAAAACTATTGCCCCACTTTGAGAACTGGCTGGAGTGAGGCTCCTGTTCTGTATGCCCTTTTATCTTTTCCTCTTTCTTACTCCATGTGTGAGTCCCAGCCTAATTTACAATCCTGCCATCCAAACCCTACATAAAATACACAGATTATTCATGTCTTCAGGAGCTTTTCCATAGTGACTCATTAATTATTTTTATAGCATCTTATGAGAAATATATTATAATTCCCTTTCCACAGATGAGAGAACTGAGACAGGAAAGGAACATGGCCAGTTTTGGACCACAATACAGATCAATGGTAGGCCCAGAGCTCCTGGTGCTAAGCTTGTATTTTGTTCTTCCCAAAAGTAGAAAAGTAGCCATATTCAGTTTCCAATATATGCACTGGCAGTCATGAAAGCTATTCCGAAAAGCAGGACCAAAATACTGCTCTGGGGGCACTCAACTAATGAAGAACACAGAGGTCACTTGTAAAATTATTAACTTACAGAATTTCTGGCATAGAAACAAATATAAACTTTCCAGGGTCTAGAGTTTAATCACTTGATCACACTCTGAGTTTATGAAATCTGCTCTTATTTTATAAACTTTTTTCTTCTACACAGTATAATATGGGGCTTCCAGGAAAAGCCCTCCTTGCAGAAGGACCTTTCACAAGTACCTGTTTTTGTAATGTCAGAACTCTGAAAATAAATTTGTCATGATTGATGAAATGTGTGTTTTAATTACTTTTAAACTACATCTGGAATTTCTGAGTCATTGGACTGTGGTACCATCTTGCAAAAAGTATGAAGTAATGCGTGTGAGTAACTTTGCTTATATACTGGAAACTCAGGTCCTTCTATATAAGCAAGTTTCATCCTGCTTCATTAAAAACATGCAGAAATAATATGCAATATCAGGGAAGAGATTCAGGACAGTCCATTTCACAGTCTGTCAGATGTATCTCAAATAAAGTTTTGGTTCCTGAAAACCAGTTAAGAAATGGTGTATCTAAAAGATCCTTTGTTTTGTTTTGTTTTTAATGTGATTAGCTATACAACTAAATTAAAGTATATGGAAATATTATTTGTACACTTTTTTCATCTCCATGTTTTATCCTTATTATGATAACAAAACTATGTTCTGTCCCAGAGTGTATCAGTCATCTGCTTTTAATATTGTGCATTATAAATTATTGACACTTCTCTGTGGCAGAGATTGAAGAGCTTCTCTGTAAGAGTATCCAGAGGACCTGCTTACTCATTTGATCACTCCTGTGTTGGATCCACCTGGATCCTATGTTGTCTTAGACTCCTTGTCATAATTTTCTTATAAGTGACTAAAAGAGACAGAGATATATTTAAAGGTAAGGTTGCACCTTTTTTCCACCAGAGACTATGACCTCTCCAGTTAGGAGTATAAAAGTGCTGAACATAATGAGAAAGGTTGTGTTTACAATATTTCTGACTGGAACTAGAAATAGAAATGCCAGAAGAACCAAGAGGAGCATGTCTTGGAAAATGTTCAGTCCAAAGGTGAAAACTAAAGAGCTTCAGGACTTTTTCTAAAAAGTTTCCAAGTGGGCAAATGAACTTTGTATACTTACTCAAATGCCACATCTTGCAAGGTTAAAGGTGGAAGATTGGAAACCAAGTTATAATCTTTGGTCACATCAATGCCACCAACACAAAACAAATAACGTGAATTAAAATGCATATTTATCTGTTATATGGTAGTGTAGCTTCTCCAGATGTTGCATTTCAGTGATGAGTTTTTGTCCATGTTAGATTTTCAAATGGATATTCAGAAGCTCTCTAAACAGCTGTGCTCCCTCTAGACAGGAAACTTTTAATCCATCACATCACAATTCAGTTTTGTTTGTTGTTGTTTGGTTTTGTTTGTTTTTTTTAAACCTAAACCATTTAAAATGAAGGCCACATAAGGCAGAAAAGATACTGTACCCCTCAGGTAGAGTAAATGATGCACAGCAGCCACCTTAGAAGCAAAGACTGTAGGCAGATGGATGGACATATATACTCTGACAAATAACTGCTAACAGAGCTCAGCTAATCTAAAGGTCAGAAAGCAAAGAGCAATCCAGAACATCAACTTGGTTGTGGATACTCCTCCCCAGAGGACATGTTTTTCAAGATTCTATGAAATCAGGCTGGCAGCTTATGAAAGATGTAATCTTGCTCCCACATGTCTCATGCAAAACCACAGGAAATAGCACTCATGTTCCTCACACCAGAAGTCAAGACACACATAATCAAATACCATATAGTCCCTTACTATAAAGTGTAGTCAGGAGGTTTTGGCTTATTGTCTGTGGCCAAACTGTGAGCAAGCATGCATAATATTTTTTTTTTAACCTATAAAAATTATTTTAATTGTCACCATTATGGAGGTGTTTTTATGATTCATCCCTCAAACAGCTTCTTTTTTGATCACATTGTCCTTTCTGATGGCTAGCACATTAATTACAGTCATTCTACATATGTACATAATGCCACGGTGGGATATGTAGTACTGCTTCACCTCCTATTGCCTACTTCTCTTTTTTTGATCACTTTACACTTCACTTACACCAGTATAAATGCACTAAAATGTAAAAGCAGAGTCTGATCAGAACTAATTCTCTAATGGGCAATTTACATTCTTACTTCTGCAACTGTTATATTTAGAAATTTTTAGAGAAAATAAGGAAAATGAAATTGCTAAATAAAAATGATTGAAGTCTTATTATAGCAAAAAGCTAGATTATTGTATAGGGTTGATTTTTTAGAATATGTACCCCTTTCAGATTCTAAAAATACATGTCTATTTTAGACATTTCTAAGGCATTTGGCAAGCACTGCTTAGAAGATGATAGTGAAATTTAATTTTAACATCAGAAAAGTTTAGTTTAGGTCAGAAGCGAAAACCTGTTTGAAGCGTCCAGCCTCTGCTGTGAAGGACAGACCTCAGATCATGCAGACAGCAGGAATTAATTTTTGGCAAATTCTACTAATAAGAATTTAGACAAGACAGGTTATTGTAATCTACTAATTACATTACAAAGCCAGAGTTTGAGGTCAAGTTTAGTTATTGCATTACAGCTTTTCATGCTACCTGTCCAGCTAACACCACTTCTAACAGGCAATATGCATGTTTTACAATCAATGTTATTTTAGGTATCATCATAATCTCTCCAGATTATGATTATTATTATCATTACTTCTGTATCCAGAAATCTAAAACTCTTGCTATAGTTCCAAAACTACTTGGTGAAAGGCTCTACATGTTCAGGTCATAATTCTTCTTCCTATCAATCACTTTTTGCACCATTCTCCTTCCTCAGGACGCTATATGTGCTCTCTGGAAATCTGAGAACTCCTAAAGAGAAAAGGTAAAGAGGAAGATATTGGAAGGGACAAAATGAGAGACATAATTTTCTCTCATCCATCCACAGATATTGAGAAAAATGTGAATACCAGATGACAGCCATTGTCTAGGGAAGCTTCAGGAATTAATATGGATGTAGCAGATTTGCCAAAGTATGGAGTGAGATACCAAGTACCTAAAGCACAGGTCAACACATAAGATCTATCTCCAGACAAATAATTTTGAACTCTGAAATCCAGCAGGTCTGAGACTTGATTCTGCAGTCTATTCTGCCACAGAGTAGAGAAAGCGTATGACTCACCTTCACTGGAACAAATCAGGAACCATTTCTATATGGAAATCTTTTGGGAAATATTGTCCCTTGAGCCCATTCCCTGGGGTTTACACTGCTAGAGGGGACAATCAGGCCCAGATATATTGCGCAAAGATTATCAGCTTAATGTCATTTAACCAATTATTGGTATCTCTCTTCCTGCACTTGTTCCAAACAGACAAATGTATCTTCTTTTCACTTCTGCATAAAAGGGCGTCCCTTTTCACTTTGTTAAGGCTTAACCTTCAAAAACAGATTTTACTTATGAAATAGAAGGGACTTATATTTAATGGAGGAAAATACAACTAATTTAATATCAGCATTAGCTAAATAAATCCTTAAAGGGCTGTTGGCTATTGATTTACTTTCTGAGTTGATTTCTCTGGCTCAGAAACTCATTCCCATGCTTGGTGGGGAATACATATTTAAACCCTAGGGTTTGATCTACACTAGGGAAATTTCTCCCAAATTGTCAGTGGTTTTAGAAGTGATTTGCCAACACAGTTTTAAAAGTAATTGCAATTGTTGTTTAGGATTCACTGTCCTGGAATCAAGTAAGAACAGTTTGGATTGTTTGGTGTTTCCAAGGACTTTAGCTGGCTTTTAAGCAAGAATTTAAGAGCCCATCTTAAGAAGTAATGACACTCCTAGGAGCTCTGAATGGCAATGAGCCTTTGAGTTCACAGGATGACTCCATGCCATGATCAAACAATTGTTATTTTAAAAAGAATTTATTGTAAACTCAGAGAATTTTTGGTCTTAACAGTTTCTTTATAAAGAAAACAGGGAACAAAAAAAAAAGAAAGGCCTTCTGTACTTTCTGTAGTATGAAAAGGACAGTCTTACAGGTTTGCTGTAACTATCCTGAAAACACTTATGTAACTGCATTTTGATGGGGAGAGATGCAAGGTTTCTATTAAATAACAGCTGTATTTCCTGGAGAGGAGGCCTTTTTAATAGCAAAAAAAAAAAAGTTTGTAGAGTAGGCATTTAGCTCTGCTTTCTCCAGTAGATGTCACTTGCAGTACATAATAATTCATGTAAAGAAGTCAGAATATATAGAAATGCATTGCTTTCCTTAAAATATGCAATACAAATTAAAAAGCAATTTTAGTGCCCTGTGTATGTAGTAAGTTTGGCATTTGGTTTATTTTAACAGATGGCATTGAAATAACAAAAGGTAAAGCAGTTTTGTTTCCAACTGATCAGTGAGGATTGTGTCTCTGTCTCTTATTATTTGAAATAACAGAAGGAGACAAACTTACTTGTTGACACATGTGAAGTCTGTGTCACACATGATCTAACATTGTATTGACAGCTAGGATTTGGCAATTATCAAATTTACTTTAAAGAGAAAATATATTACATAATTATTTTTTATTTCAGAAATATTATCATTTTCAATTAAATTTAGTAGGAAAAATTTATAGGACCCTATCAGCAGACTGTTTTCTTGTATCAGCGAAAGAGAATTTGTGGGTATGTGAAGTATGTAAGGGAAGCTGTCTTGCATTATAATTGATTAGGGATGTAAGTGATGTTCTAGGAACTTCCTTTATGACTTCTATTATTTTATAATGTATTTCTTTTACTATAATGATAGTGTAACAACACTGTCTTCAGTCGAATCCCTATGGACATATATATGTGCAAAAAACTTGTCTTTGGTCCCTCGGTGCCTCAGGTATATACTGTGACTCCATGATCTCAAGGTCACTGCTGATGGTGAATTATCTGCACAGATTCACACTTTATAGCTTACACCATTTTCCTTATCTCCAACTGACATGTTAGCTAAGAATCTACATTATAAGATTTAGGCACTACTGGTTCACTTGCTGGGTGATTACAGTGTTTGATGTCTCTGTTTGGAAGCAACCCTTCTCTGCTCACCTTAGCAGTCTTTGCTTTCATCAGGTACAAGATTGTTAGAGCTGCTGTATTAATTTTCATTCCACTCTCTATTGCATGGATGAGGTGACTAAGAGACCAGGTTTGGACTTTGGCCCTCTTTTTCCTTCCTGGATTCTGATCAAAGACCCATAGGAAAATATCAGCACAGGTTAGTTTAGAGAAGGGGATAAAAAATAGGTACGCTGTCTTCTCATATTGTTACCAGCTCATTCCCTTATCTCCCCCTGGTAACCACACAAAATTCTGAGAATTTTCAGAAGAAATGTCTACCCAAGTAAGCAGGAACCACAGAGATATGGACATGAGACCCTACTGTACCTTTGCTCTCTCCCTCAGGGTCTTCAATAATTCAGATGCGGATAAATCATGTCCTGCTCAGGAGAGAGTTTGAGGAACCTGCCTTGGGAAAGTAGTGGACGTCGTTAAAGCTTTGCCCCTTATCCCCAGAGAAACCTGGTGTACACTGTAAATGGAAGGAGGAAAAGCCTAAAGTTTCAATAGAAATATATATTTCCCCAAAAGGAGAGATGAAGTTAAAGGGGAAACACTGCATGGGAAAATCAAAAACCAGCTACTGCAAGCAGGAGAGAGAGGAGAGAGGAGAGGGGTGGGGTGAGGAGGGGAGGAAGGAGAGAAGAGAGGGAGAGGGAGAGGGAGAGGGAGAGGGAGAGGGAGAGGGAGAGGGAGAGGGAGAGGGAGAGGGAGAGGGAGAGGGAGAGGGAGAGGGAGAGGAGAGGAGAGGAGAGGAGAGGAGAGGAGAGGAGAGGAGAGGAGAGGAGAGGAGAGGAGAGGAGAAAACTCTGGGAATGAAGTAGAAATAATAATCCTGAAAAAATTAATCAGGGGACTTTCTTGGAACTGAAGACACTCATGCACTTTGGCTGCATTAATTTTTGCTCACTTTTTTCTATATCCTTTGAGAAAAATTAGTTTGCCAGAAAATGAAACTAACCCAACCCTTTGAAATTTTGACCTGGCACAGGCTGTTGGTATTTTTCTGCCAAACTGAAGAATGATCTGTAATGCCATTGACTATTTTCATAAGTAATGCAATAGCTACTCTGAGCTGAGCCCATCCAGGTGAGTCACAATTTTTTATTAAGCAGCATTCAGATTCCACGGTGAAGGGTGCAGTCTAAATAGCATAGAAGAGTTGTGGTATTTATTTCCTCTTCTTCTAGGCACACACTTGCAGTTTTGAGAATTTCTAATGTAAAGAGATGGTAATTTCTCATTTAAATGAAAACTATATGCTTTACTGAAGTACAACACGTTATAAACAGTCACTCTAAAGATAAAGATTACAAAGTCGATGTAGGGGCATGTATTGGTACCTAGTCATCAGAGGATCTCATATTCTCCTATGAATTCTGTGTCACGGCACCATAAAAACTGGGTGTTGTGAGCTTCATTTTATAGATATGGAGGGAGACATATAATTCACCTCTGATAAACCTGTGCAGTCACAGTGAAAGAGCCAGAAGGAAATCTAAGACTGTTGATTTCAAAATCTCTGCTATGCCCATGAGGTAACTTTCCCTTTTGCTCTTCCTAAAGGGAGATTCATTTCTCTCTTCACAGGTGCTGAAGATCAGAGGGAACATCCCTGAAATTGTAATCTGGCCTTTTACAGTCCTGAATGGCTGTTTCTGACTTATCTATTGTTTATTCATGCTGAGGAATACACAGATTTAAAGAATTTATAGTAGAAAGCTCTCTGAATTTAAACATGGCACATACAAGTATCTTTTGATATTGTGATGGCATGAGAGACACATCAGCTTCTGACAAGCTCATCTAGGGGATTGGGGAGGACATGAGGTTATCCCTTTTCTAAGTTATTCGACATCTGGGTTTCTCCTTCTACAATGTTTTGACACAAGTTAATTGCCAGCTTCATTCATGTGAGTGGATGCTTTTAAAGGCAGCACTGCAAGAATTCATGTACTTCTTAAAGAAGCAGAGTACCCCATACCATTTCCAAAATGATATCCCTGCTTGGTTTCGCTGTCAGTGTTGGTAAATGTATATATTTAACTTCACTTGACCCAGTGAAGCTTCATCTGTCATGCCAGAGAGTAAGGACATCTCGCTGGATGTAAAGGACATTGAAGAAAGGGAATCGGCTAGTACATAAGAGTGAGTGTTAAGTAATAATAATATAAACCCTTAAGAAAAACAAAGGGATTAATTTTAAAGAGGCAGATTACTTCTGGCAGTTTTGCCTTTTGGTTCTGTGTTCTCATCAACATTTTGAACCATTCAATTTCAAACATCCTCAGAATTCACAAATAAAACAGGAAATCCAATACTTTATTGATGCTTACAGCCAGAAAAACGAAGAAGCTCTGATTTAAATGGTCAGGCTGGCCATCCTTCAAGCTATCATTCTTTTAAATCCCTGTGCTCCAGCAGTTTGCTCTGAGACTTGCAACTCATGTGATTCCCACTTCTGAGAACTAAATTCTCTGAAACAAGTAGATAACCTCCACTGGTTATGATTTTATGACATTACTTTAATTAGCAGGTCATCTTTCTACTTGAGACAAGTGAAGTAAGTAATTATTCTATTTTACAGTACTGCTGCTCAGGTACTATTGACAACTGATTTTTTTTTCCATACTAAGCAACACAGAGATTGGATACTCAAAGGAAACTATAATTCTCTTGGGGGAAAAATTAAAAAATGATGTCTGGTCACTTTATACATGGCAGGTCTCCAAGTACATGCTGAATTGCAAAAATATAACACATCTGAAAAGAATATTTATATGTCCTTTCTTCACTACATGTGCGGTATTTTTCTCCCATGTCACAAAAACTGTAACCACAATTTACAAGTATATGCACAATCAAATTGCTATTGATTTAGCAATGCCTTTCTTTGATGTCCCTTGCCTTAACCTCATTTATAAAGCTGTTTTGCATTATTTCAAACTGTCAATGATTTGTGACTCATGAATATTCAAATCTAATTTGCACTTACCTTTTTTGCATGCATGCTTACTTGTAATATGTCTCATTTGCCCTTTGTTTTGTGTTTATTTGCAGATTGTTTAGTGAAGTAAACTCTGTTTTTAAAGTAATAGCATCTAGCTAAACACAAGTTGTGCAATTCTCACCTTATTACAGTTTTATATCACTGTAATTCCATTAACTTCACTACTTTCTCCTGCTTAAGTAAAGAGAATGAGGTCCAGGAACTCCTTCTGTTCTCTCTCTGCTCCTCAATTTGCATCAACATCACTTAGGATGTTTCATTGGAATAGCAATGTTTTTATTTAATATTCCGTTCAGAAAGAAATATTAAGACTAAGCCCTCTCAACCCAATGTTTCAAGCTTTAGGACAGTTCAGATCTTCAGATAGGAGTAATGATTAAGAATTCATTCTTCTGACTTATAAGTGTTCACTGATAACACTTCATTAACAAAGGAAAAAAATACTTAATTTGACTTATTTTTGTGGCTATGGTAAATCCAGTAGAATAAATCCTCAAATTAAGAATACTTATCTAATAGTATGCCTTTCCCTAGGAAACAAAATAATCTATCTAGAAGTACAATAATTAAAGCACAAGGAGTCTGAAAACCCATTCTTTGCAAGCTTGCTAATCTTAAATAAATAAATAAATAAATAAGTCTGTTGACCTGTTAGTTGCTCAAGGAAGGCAGGATAGAGGTCTTTCTTTGCATTGTTTTTCCCCTGCATGGAAGTTATGTAATCAAAGCAATACCTCTCTCTAATACTAAGAATTGTTCTAGATGTTTATTTCGAGAACAAACAGTTACCACGAACACACTGGCTGCAGACAGGACCTTCTTCAATAAATGCAGTCTGGAAACACCAGCAAAATAAAATGCACTTTTGGATCAAACAATATGATCTTACTTGAGTATCAAAAGCCATTTGCCAGGGGAAGTGATCTGAAGTTAAAACAGTGAGGAGAAGAAAGTCAACTGATGATTTTCTGTGGTGTTCGAAAGCTGAAATTAACCTAGAGTGACAAAACCAGTTAGGTTCTTGGGTTCATACTGCAACCCTATTTACAAGGCAACTCTAGGGGGTTCAGATGGCTCATGTTTTGATCATGTTTATGACCATATGCATGAACATTAAAGGAAGCAGGATTATTCCTTGAACAAGTATCAGGTGAATACCTTTCCTTTATGGATTGAATCCTGCTCATTTGGAGCCAGAATGAGGCTTTGAATTAATACCTGTACAAAATAAAAGCATGCTGGCACAGACACAGGTATTTCTTGGGCACTTTTATTATTCATTTAGTCTCCTGTTTAAAAGTCTCCAACCAGCCTGTTGGGAAATAGAGCAAGTGTGATAGGTGACCAGTGACACATCAAGAGTAATGAAATGAAAAGCCCAGCTGAACATATTGTGAATGATTCTTAGGCTGGAAACTGTTTGCCTAAGCTATTCTTGGTGAATATTTTGAAGTAAAGAGGGCTCTACCTCTGAGGACTAACTGTACTGCCCAGATCTGATATGGGGTTCCCAACTGGGAATAAGAAATCCAAGCCCGGAAAATACGGCTGTGTTCAGCCAAGAGTTCATTTCAAATGAATAGTTTTCTCAGCTCTTCCATAAGAGAGAAAAATATTGCAAATGTTTATTTTTAGCTTTGCACATGAATAATACATATAAAATTATATGAGTATTTAATGTGAAACAATTTTTAAAAGTATCTCATATATATATACTAATAATTATATATTAATAGGTTAGTAATGCCAGGACCATGTTTTTAAATGGCATGTCTCAGCTGTTGTGAAGTCCAAGGTAAAGTCATGTGCCATCACACACCCAAGAAATAGTGTTATCCAGTATGACACATGCCTAGATATGTCTTACTGTGATTGTAATGCAGCCTCAAGGTAAGAGTACAGGACAATGACTTGTGTGTTATTTTTTCAATGCTGTTTATATTTATCTACTTAAACAAAAAAGGCTTCTGCTAGAGCTATTTATGTCATTCATCAATAGAACTATTAGTGATGGTTTATAAATGCATGAGACATTTTAAATTTAGCATGTACTTTAAAAAAGAAATCTATTAGAAGAGTAACTTGATCATGTTTCATTACTGAAAAGCCTGTTCATTTTGAAAAACAGTTTTGAAAAAGCAGAATGTACCACCATGACATGAGAGATACTTAAAGTGTCAAAAAAAACCCATAGCTGTGAATCACAAAAGTATGAATTAAAGAACTGATGTTTTCTTGCGTGAGAGCTTACTGCAAGGGTTGTGACTGTTCACAATTACTATCAGTAGGACCTGGAAAGCTGTCTACTTCGCACAGGCAGATTTGGCATCCTGCAAAATTACCCTGCAGAATCCCACCCTGTGTCCTTAGTTCACATTCTCCTTCAGTCAAATGGGACCTTGGGACAGAGATTTGGGCTTGAAGATGTTGAAGGCTGTCAGCATATAAAACATTGTTAACAGAGATTCACAGCACTGTGTTTTTCTATGAACTTTTGGTCCCCTTAATAGAAGAGGCCTTTAGACCCTGGCAGCCTTTCTTATGAGCAAGGATTAAAACTGGTAGCATCTCAGGGTCTAGAGTTTTGGACCTACTTTGTTATGCAGTGTCATGCTATAGGACAATTTCTTTTCTAATGTACTAACATTACAGTCAGTGGTGGTACAGCACATATTAGATTTGCTGTTTGAGTTTGTTGTCTAACTGTGATGGGAAAAACATGATGAGTGGAAATATGTAAACACAGTAAGGCAGTTAGATATGCAATTTAGACCCAGGGTTTGTTGTTTAGAATTCAGAGCGGACTCTGCCCTTTAACACCACTACGATGGAGAATATACTATCTAATTCACCATGAATACAGATACACAGATTTTTTTTATTCTAACATGGAAAACCTGGTGATGTCCAAGAGCATGTTATGACTAGTGTTGTCCCTCTGCTTCCTCTTCATCAGTCTGTAGAAAACATTTTCTCCCTTGAGACCTGGATCTTCTCTGCAATGCTACTGTGAATCATCTTGTTTAACCTACCAAGACCCAGATGGAATAAGATTTTCGAAATTATGAACAACAGAGAGAAAAAAATAAAGTGAGAATAAACATGGAGGATTCACCTTCATATAATAATATATATCAAGTAATGTATTTTCCCTGACTTACGTTATACCTGGGTCTTATTGCCTTGCATTAGTGAGGTAATTAATTTAGTAGGAGAGATGAAAGGAGCCAAAGAGATGACAGCAGGCATGTGTGAGAAAAAAGGCAAGTGTAGGTCTGCAATGGTGGGCAGTGGAAAAGTGTTTTCAACATGCATTTTGTAAATCTTAAAACAGTGTAGAGGAGTGCATACAGAGGAGAAGGAGATGTGGTGCGTTTTCTAATCCTTCATCCATGATTGTGTCCTGGTTGTCTTCTGATAACAGGGAGGCCAAAGTCCTGCAGTCCAAGGCAACATGTCTATTTTTCTTGTGTAGCTTAGCTCACTTACAGTGAGAGGTTAAACTGAGAAAAACATAAATTAATATGTATCCTGCTTGGGTAGGAAAATATATATATATTTCATATATATATATATATATACACACATATATGTATGTATTTCCTTTTAGACCTAAGGCTTCTTAGGGGAAATGCTGTATCCAAGGGCTGTTCTGCGAGCTGGGAGTGCTGTACTAAACCTTTGGGGCAAATGTTTGCATTGAATTGTTGAAAGAATCTGAGATTGGCAACGCCACCCTGCCCTTGGCTAATGAGCCTTCCCCGAGAGAATATCAAGTGCAATTACCTTTCAGGGAATAACAACATACCAAAGAACCATGGACCCTGCAGAGAAAAACGAAACACACATTCGTAGGTAGAAACCGCTATGAATCAGCATTAATTATCCAATAGAGGGAACAGGGTTGCAATAAGTCTCCGTTCCTGACTCACACCATAGATCACACCAAATGTGAGCTACGTATAGAAAAAACATTTGCAAAGTTCAGCTTGCCCTAACCCCTTCCCCTCCCGTGTACACTGCTGCACTCGAGTGGTGCGGGGGGCAAGTTTCCCTACCCTCAGTTTGGAGGCGGCTGGGAGAGGCGACAAAGGGGCTGGTGGCCATGAGGGACTCGTGGACTTCAATTAGCGTGACAGTTACTCTAACGCCAAGACTCATTCAAGGTCTCCCCGTGTGCCGACGCGGCCTCGGACACAATTCTTCCCCACAAGCCTTTACGGAGGTGGTCTCCGCCTTCAGAGCCGGGGAAACTTCGTTCCCCCACGTCCGCTTGCCCGAGCAAACGCAGAAAGGGGGAACGGTTCCTGGCCCTCGGGCTCTGCTGTGCACATTCCGAGGATGGAGACGAGGCGGGACGGGAAGTGGGGAGAGTGAGAAAACCTTGTATTTTGCGCCCAGCGATTGGGAAAACTTGGAAAGTGCATGTCCGGCTATGGAGAGATGCGAAGGGCTTGCCGGCCGGCGCCGCGCCTCCTCAAGCCTGCGCCTTCGTGCTGAGGCGCATCCTCCCTGGGGGCAGGGCCTATGCACGGAGCCTCCGCGGCGGCGGAGCGGGTCGGGAAGCGCAGTGTCCCGCAGAGCCCGGGAGCTGCTGCCCTGCGCGGCCCGGGGAGGTTCCCCGGGGACCCGGGGAAGCCTGCCTTAACTCTTCGGACGTGAAAACGGCGCGGAGAAGGGCTGGCTGCTTTCCTGAAACGAGGCACACAGATATTGAGTTTGTCAAGGATCATAAAACGTGAATTGATTATTCAAACAACCATTGATTATAAAAGAATGCTTACTGCAGCGATGGGAAAGGTTAAAAGGAAATTGACCCTCTGCGTACGTGACATAAAGTCATTAGGTAAATGAGATATTCATGCAGAGTGTAATCAAGGTCATGTTAATTTTATTTGAGGTATTCAGTTCAAATCTGGAGCTTCGTTTGGGGGCGGCAAATTGTCCCCGAGGGAGCCGAACCACCAGGTAGATCCCAGGGTCCGCAAGAAAAGGTAAATACATGCCAAGGAGGCCAGCGAATTCCTCCCGAAGCCCCGTGCTGCGGCGGGCCCAAGCCCCAGCCGATGTGCGACGGCAGGAGCCCTTGCCTTACCGGTGCCCGCAGAGAGGCGCAGAGAGGCGAGGAGCGACGCGCAGGATCGGGCCTCCCCGGAGAGGTGTTCTCACCTCTCTGAGGCCGGGTCGCCTCCTCTGAGACGGGGGAGAGCTAGAAGTGCCGGCGATGTCAAGGACCCTCGCCTCTCCCGGGTAGGATGAGAACGTGTAAAAAAATAGATTTATTTATGCACATATTTATCCCCTCTAATTATAGAAATTAATCCTCTTACTTATGACTAAAAGGTAACGTCTAAGGCGTCCCTTTGATGTTTAACAGCATCATTTGTGGCTAACATTCCAACTGATTAAGGAATAATTGTTGTTAAATGCTTTACAAGTGGATAGTGTTTAATTGAGAGGCATTCATAATTTTACGGCTTACCACAAAATGAAACGTAATTAAAAACGCAGGAATTTCCAACTGATTTTGTTCCAATTATGTTTATTGTTCAGACTAATTACTGCACGAGATGGGGTACTTTCCCCATCTCTCAGTGGCACACATCTCCCAGATACACCCTTGCAGGTTTTTCTTTACCAGGTACAGGCTCGGGACCGCTTCCTGCAGCCTCTCCTACCCCTCAACCTTCTCCAACACCACCACCACCCGCCCCCCCACCCCCACCCCCCCCGATAATTAAATCTCCAGCCTTTTCTTCTCTCCTCCATGCAACACCTTGGGATGTGAGAAAGTGATGGCAGCTCTCTTCCCTCAGAGCTCGAAGTAATTGTAGAAGGGCTGATGAATTTCTCGAAGAAACACTTGCCACACACTGAGGAAACCATCTCCTAGCAGGATTTTACAAACCAAAGTAAACAAAGCACCCCAGGGGCGATTTCCTCCTTTTGCGCAGCTTACTTCTCAATTTACCTCAGAAGGTATCACAAATACACACACACGAATTACAACAGAAGTCATACTTGGTCTGGGGAAGATATTCTGCATGGAAAGAACCAGAGAAATTCGAAGTGTTTAAAGGAAGGGACGGTCATTAAAATACCTGCCGGGAGCGCTGTCATTCCCCAGACCGACCTCTCCTTCTTCCCCGTGAACTCAGAAATCTCTTCAACATCTCTTTAAACGCACATATCCCTGGGGAAAAAAAAAAAAAAAAAAAAAAAAGGGGAAAGGAAAGAAAAGAAAAGAAACAAGGAAGAAGACAGGCACCCCCACACCTCAGGTCCACCTTACCAACGCCTTTAAAATACCCTCATTCTCCCGAAAGGGTGGGGAATAAAGTTACTTTTCTAATTTCAATGTTTGCTCAATGGGAGACTGTTTAGAGTGTAAATGGATTTATATATTCCTCGGTTTTTCTATCTTTCAAATGAGGTCTTGGAGAAAATTAGAGAGGTGCCTAAGCCCAGCTAATAACAAATCAGTGCTTATAGTTAAAGCGATTAATCAGACCATTATAAAATGGGGGCCGAGAGGGAGGGTCACATCAAATGCCCAATACTGCGTCCAATTTGCTTTTTCCTTTGGGCTTCAATCCGTTAAGGAAGGATCACACACACGTTTATTGCTGCTTTTGTCTCTTTCTTTCTAGGGGGACGAAGCCCCGCGTGTGTGCTGAGGCTCTCTGGGAGGGTCCCGCACTCACAAGTGGGCTGGGGCTCTGCTGTCTCCCCGCACAGGTCCTCAGTGCTCCCGAAGGGTTTAATCTAGGTATGAGGGTAGGAAAGTGTTTAAATCCTACTGAAGAAATAAAGGGGGGAGGGACGAGGACGGGGGGAGGGAATTCCCTCTTATGGCAGGTTAGAAATAGCCCAAGCTTTCCAAAGGGAGGTTTAAGTCGGACTTAATGGAGCAATATCTCCACTTTTTTTTTCTTTCTTTTTTTTTTTTTCCTTCAGGTATGAGTCCTGAATCCTTTCATTAAACTGACATAGATTTCCAGAGATGGAGAAAAGGAGGGGTATCTGGGGTGGACATTTTATGTAAATGAGCAAATCCGAAATGTATTACAAATCCACCGTAATAAAACTGACAGTTTTGACAGTATTGACAACATAAATATATGTTGGAACACAGCACTTTCAGACACTTAACCGATGAAGCAATAAAAAGATTCGACTACAATATTTCAAATAATCGACATTGATGTTTTGATACATCATTTTTATACCTCGAATCGATCTATCACTCTGTGACCGGTCAATTTTAAGTAAAAATCTGCTGCAATTATTTATGCTATTGCCAATGACGACCTAATAACTGTTTTCAATTAATTATAGCAAAACTAAGCATTATGAGGACTAACCGGCCGCATATTCCATTGTGCGGTCCTTTGCATTTCTTGTATGGAGACCAAACACATATACGGATATGGCATTCTCTTTGTGGGATCAAAAGAAAGACGTACAAAGGCAATCACAATCTTTTAGGGTGGAAAAAAAACCCACAAAAAAACCCCCATCTTTCTTTCGGAAACACACCGCCGGCTCTCATCACGTCCTTCTAGTAGACGCGCTGTAATATTTTGTCAGCTCTGTCTCCGTGCAATACCAAACCGGGCTCCTTAGATTCTTTTTTTTCCCTTTGGGCTGGCCGCTAAATCCCACTTCAAACAATGGGCCGAGCAGCTCTTTGGGGAAAAAAATCGGGGGAAAAAACAAAAAAGAGGGAGACTCGTACTTGGAGTGCTCGCCTGTGTGTTGTGAGGGTCTCCGTATCATTTCAAAAGGAGGTAGGAGGATATTGTTCTCTCCGGACCGAGAATTCCAGCGTAAAAAGGAGAGCTCTCCTCTTCTGGAGTTTTATAGGCAGCTGGAGAACAAAAGGGAATATTTTGAGTGTGCAAGAACAGAGCTCTGAGAGGAGTTTGGAGCCTTTGCGGATGCTCTGATACCTCACTAAAGTGATTTAGTTTGCCCTAACTCTCCTTTTTGTTAGGATGTCACATTCGAAAGATGGATTTTGTTAATGCTTTGGGCTTCTTCCCGCAAATGCAAACTAGGCTTTTAGCTGCCCCGGTGGAAGCAGCCGCACAGCGTTAGCAGGGAGCCCTGGCAGGTATTTTACTCTCCCTGGTTTATGATGGAAACAGGCACGTTGGCTGTTTATGGGCTTCACTTCTAAAAACCTCCCAGCATAAGACATAATAAAAAAGGCCGCGTTCTGGTCTGATATCAGCTCTTCACATGCACCAGCGTGAGATAACCCGGCCCAAACCGAAGGGGTCCCTCTGTTCCCTTTCCCGCCGCGGCCCTGCAGCCCGCTCGCTCGATGGGACGCGGGGAGGGGGCGACGCCAAACCTAGCGCCCGGATCCCCGCGGGAGGCTGAGGAGCGAAGCGTTCCACAGTGCTCCGCACTGATCCGCACCGATCCGCGTCTCCTCTGCCGCGCGGGGGCCGGGGCCTTGCGCGACAGCGGGATGGTGCTGGAGCCCCGCCAGGTAGCGCTAGAGGGCTGCCGGTGGCACCGCCGCATCCCGCCAGGAACCCGGCAACAGCGGTCTGAGCTCCGCAGCCAGAGGGGACACGGCAGGGCAGGGGCAGGTGGAAACTACATTGCTCCTGCTTCGTGGGGGAGTTGAGAAGAGCTCTTTTTTTTTTCTTTAAAAGAAGAGGGAGGGGTGGAAGAAAGAAAGTTAAAAGGGCAGTTAGCAGGTAAATCCGTGAATCTCCTCCTAATCCAGCGCCCGAAGATCTCAGTCACACCACAGTCGAGGTCAAGAAAAGTTCACCGTGATGGGCTACCACTGACTTTACGGACTGAACTGAAAGATTTTAGAAAAACTATAGATGAGTGAAAAGCGACGTACACTATCGGGGGGGGGGGGGGGGGGGAAGGGGGGGCTTTAGCTGACCGAGGCGAGTGCAGACCTAACCCAGCGACATGCAGAACCGAGACTGCGGGATTGCCCCGGGGCACCCGGGATGGCACCTCAGAACTCCCGAAGTCGAGGACTCAACGTGGCTAAAACGCATAAAAAGTGTCTCAAGTTGTAAGAACCAAGCGTAAAGGCAGAGGAAAGTGTGGTAAAGAACGAATTTGGCGGTAGGAGTTTGAACCCTGGCATAATCCTAATTATAGAAAGGAAAAGGTACTGTTTACACCCCACACTTCGCCCTGCGAGCAAAACAAGAAGGAAAATCCCCGTGGATTTTACTACGAGGTTACAGTGATGTAATCCCGCAGCCACATTTTAAAAGGCAGATTACTTTCTTCAGTAAATGACATGTTTCCTAGAACGATAGTTCACGATGAAATGCAGGTTCAAATATGTACAATTTGTCATCCCGTTCAGCGATATCCTTAGCCCGTCCACGGGGAGCTTGGCCAGCAAATGTAGCCCCTGTGTTTGCGAACACAATGGCATTCCCCCCGAAATACTTGAACTCAGCACACAAACAAACAAACATTGAATAAAGTTACAAACAAGATTAAGGTTCAAGTTATTTGTCCCTGTAGCAAAGCGTCAATTGTTCTAACAGATGTAGGGGCGCTAAGAGGATTTAAACCACGCGAATTTAATAAACCAGATTAGCAATAGGTGCTTTCCACAAATGCTAGGAACCGTAAAATAAATCTAGCCTAAATCGCCCGTCAGACCAGAGCATCACCCACAAGGAGTGCAGAAAATTTCCGAAGGGGTCCAACAGGATTTCCTGCGAGCATGGCTTGCTCCTCACCCTCCACTCTCCCCACACCCCCGGGAAAAGAAAAAAAAAAGAAACAAACCCACACGAAACTTTCTATTTGCACTAAATTTTGCGCTAGGCGCAGACGCGCCTACCAAACAGCAGTCCAAGGTCCCCGGCGGCATATATTCCTGAAATCTGAAATATTACCTGTTGTGCCATCCGCTTTTGCAAGGCTGTGGAAAAAGAGAGGGAGGGAGAGAGGGAGGCACGTCTCAAAGCCAGCAAAGGACTAAGATGCCACACTTCGGAAAGGCTGATTGAAAACAGACTCTTAAGTTTTAGAGGATTTTCTCTCTCCCTCCCTCCAAGGGCTAAGAAGCCGATTTAGGAGTTTGAAGGGAATAGGTTTCAGCGTCCATATTTGTTCTGGTGCACTTGTAAAATGCGATTTGAAGAGGATCTTTAGCCCTCTGATTGTCTTTGTATTGTTTTTCTTGAAACGGATCTTTTGCCCTTAATGAATCCCCACACAGCTGGACAGCTCCTGCTCGGACACTGAGAGCGCTAACCCCAAACTGACCCCAATTTGACACCACAAGATGAAATTTTACCGCCTGTTAAAACCATTTCCAGCCTCGGCAAAAGGAGCTGGCTGTTGACTGAGATGCACTTCCATACCGGACACCTCATTTCTCTTTGGACTTTGAGCTGATCTTAAAAAAAAAAAAAAAAAAAAAAAAAAAAAAAAAAAAAAAAGTGGGCGGGGGGGGGGGGAAGGCAAAAAAAGCCCAAGCACACACACACAGACCCCACCGAGTCGTCTATAGCACTTTTCCTAGAAACAGCCTTCGCTGTGAAATTGATGCACGAGGAATGAAAAAGAGCCAATTTAATTTTCTCGAATTACTGTTTTAAAAGAAGTATATCAACCGGCTGGGAGAAAGGGAGAAAAAAAGTAAATAAAAAATTACCTAAGACTGTGGTAGCCCGCACCCCCTGCATGCACGTATCCCATTTTCCTCCGAGTTCCCAACAGCATCTTTGTTAATAGCTGAGCACTTTCACTTAAGGGCGCTAAATTGAGATTCCTTTTTAATGGCTAAACTGTAGCTCTTTATAAACCATGTTCTCTGTGTGCTTTAATCCACTGGGATAGTGAAGAGGAAAAAAGCTCCAACTCTTTTCACGCAGGAAAAAAAAAAGACACAGGAGGAACATGAAAGCCCTTTATTTACCGTATGAAATTACACTTTTCTACAAGTTAAAATAATTTTTTTAAGTTGGTCTCTGTCCCAGATTACACACATGCACAGCAGGACGAGCCAGCACAGGGGGTTAATTAGTTCAGGAGGGGGAAAAAAAGAAATAAAAAAAAAAAAGGAAACAAGTGAAAGGAGCAGCATTGAACACTGCAAAAATCTTTGGCTGCTTCTTTTGCAGCTTTGATTTTAGATTGCTTTCTAACAATTTCTCAGTCAAGAGAACCGAGATCTACAGGGACTTCGGCGAGAATCATGAAATAAACAAAAATCAGGTCTAAGATTTTATCCTAAGCAAGGAAGCTTTTTTTTTTTTTTTATGGAGTCAAGTAATCTGAAAACTTCTTTTTGAAAGGAAAACTGATGAACTTCTCCCACATCCTGAGGTCTGAACAAAATACATGAAGCCTTCAGTGGAGCTAGATTACTTTTGCACTGCCACATTACAAGTAAAGACCTATTCTTTGGTGATACTAAAACTATGTGAAAAGAGACACACTTGCATATCTCAAGAGGCAAGGCTCCAGGTTTGCACTGCCTCGGTTAAAAAAACAAGTTTGGAAGCTACAAATATTTAAGCTACGTCCTCTAAGCTGGCTATATGGGCTATACAACAACCAAGTGATGCCACGCAAGTTTAGAAATCTGGCATCTTTGGGGTGGGGTGGGGAGAAGGAAAAAAACCAAACAGCATTCACCGATGACTAGATCTCTTTAAAAAATCTGTTAGAAAACTACAGCTGTAAAAGTAGGAACGGATTTGCATAACCTACTGCTCTGTAGGTCTCCGTGAACCCAAAGGATTAGCCAAGCATTCATTACCATGAATATCTTGAATTACGTTACCGATTTATACGACAGAGTATAAAATACTGCACAAGAAGACTGGCTTTTTCCCTGTGAAATGAATCGACTTAACCACTGCTTGAAAGAGATCTACATACTAAGGGCTTTTTTACTCACCTCTCTTTACAGTCCCATGAAAGTCAGTCACAGCAATTCGGTTACTCTTAGGACTAGCTTTAATCTTGGAGGAGATCCTCTGCAAAGAAAAAAAAATAAAAAAAAAAAAAAAAAGAAGAAAGACCCCAAACCCGGGTCTGCTCTCCGGCTCCTGGCTGGTTTTAAGCAGGGTGCAACTCTGGCTAAAAGTAGAAGGACTTTTCTCCGTATTGCCCCCATATTTGTAAATACAGCCCTGCTCTGCTCTGCAGGGCTCGGCGCTATCGGTAACACGCAGGAATGCCCACTGGCGTTTGTCAGCGCTTCACACTATCTTTCTTTATATGTGAGGGCTGATTTCCCGCAGACATCATTGTTATGATGGCTCATTTAATCAAACTGTTTAATTGCTCCGGTAATCACTATCATCATCACAGGTACTCAATCATTCATCATTTTGGAGGGGTTTATTGACCTCTGGAGCTCATTCCTTACGCCTATTAAAATCAGGCCAAATATCTGTAACTACCCCTTGAGTCATTTTCTTAAAGTTTCAGGAAAAAAAAAAAATCTTACAATCACCGTCATCACCACGAAAATCAAAGCTAACTAAACCAAAACCTAACTGAATAAATAATATTTTTCTGCCGTGTATTTTAAAAGCCAGCTATGTATGAGGCCACATTCACAACCGGGTACATAATCATTGATAAATCCCACTATTAACGGGATAGTCTGGTTTAGATTTTATGTGCAGGGGACCGTGAACGAGGGTGGGGGGCTGGGGAGGACAAAACTGCAGCAATCGATAGTTTGACCATCGCTCCTCCCCTAAACTTCAAGCATCCCCCATGATTGATGATCCTGGCCAGCTTTAGTAATTGACTGCTCTGAGGTAAGGCAGGGGTAGCTCCGGCAAAGCGATTGGGCGAGAGAAACACACCAAAATTAACGTGTCTCTGTGTGTGTGTAAGTGTGTGCTTGGAAAAGTTCATTTGGTGCTCAAGGGTGGGGGGTGCATCAGCTCACTTAATTTGCTAAATAACCCCACCGTAATTAGCACTACCATTAGAAGGCATTACCGAGCTAATACTTCAGCAGACATTCCACAAGCGCAACGTCGATCTACGGCAAAGTCCAGCTACATGCACACGTAAACGCAGCGCTCACAGCCGGGTCCGCTCAAAATGAACATACAAACAAAAAAATCTACATAGCATCTGGATCTCTCCCACAAAAGGCTGAGCATGACTTTGTTTTAAAGCCCTTTTCAAAGCCTGGCAACCTAATCTCAAAACTAAAAGGGATTTCCCCCTTTTCCTCCCTCCCCCCCCCCTCTCCCCCTACATCCACAGCGTGCTTGATCGCAGCGATCACTTAAGGAAGAGCGGTGCCAAACACGGTTTGAATGAGCCGTTCTCTTCGTGCCCTGGAAAATTAATTTTTAGAGAATCACAATGAATGGCGAGCGGGCAGGACCCCCCCTGGCAGCGCGGGCGCTGCCGGAGCCGCGGGCACCCGGCCGGGGCGGGTTTGCCTCCCGGGGACGGCCCCCCCCGCGCCCCATAGCCCTCCGTGCCCCCGGCCTCGCGTCCCCTCCGCGGCAACGGCGACAGCCGGCGATTTACACCGATAATTCAGCGCGTAAATCAGACCGCTAAACATCGCGGGTAATCGGAAAGTATTTGGTTACTAAAATAATCTAGCGCAAACCAACCCGGGGCTGGGCTTCTATCGCACTTTTCTTCTCGCTCTCTGCAGTTTTCCCCTGCCTCTCCCCCCCTCTCGCACACACGCACTCTCCCTGTCCTTCCTCCCCTCCCTCCCTCGCTCCCTCCCTCCCTCTCTCGCTCCCTCCCTCCCTCCCCGCTCCCTCCCTCCCTCTCTCTCGCTCGCACGCTCGCTCGCTCCTTCCTACACGCGTTGCTTCTCTCGGGGCAGGGGCTGCTGCGCGGCTCCCCCCGCGCGGCGCCGCGGCCGCCCCGCCGGCGCGCTGCGCATCCCCGGCGCTCAGCTGGCTGGGGCGCCCCCGCCGCCCCGCGCCCGCCGCCCCGTGCCCGCCGCCGCGCCCGCCGCTCCCCGCCGCCGCCGCCGCCGCCGCCGCCGCCGCTCCCCGCCGCCGCTCCCCGCCGCCGCCGCCGCCGCCGCGCTGCAGGACTGGCTATGGCCACCACTACTTCCGGGTTCCGTCACTTCATTCTCCCGCCGATCAGCGCTGCAAAACTGAGCCTCTTCTATAAGGCAGCCAGCAGCCAACCTGCCAACACTTACTGACACTCACTCATCTCAGAGCGCGAGGGAGAGAGGGAGACAAAATACCTGCCGGGAGGAGGAGGAGGAGGAGGAAAGGAGGAAAAAAAAAAAGGATAGAGGGGGAAGTCCGCGCTTTGCAAACTATTCCATTTTTCTTCGCATCTTTCCCCACCCCCCTTCACAGTACTTAAAAAAAAAAAAAAAGAAAGAAAAAAAATCCCAAAAACAAACCAACCAACCAACCCTATAGCGATCCTAAAAGGCAAAACCCGAGTGCGGAGTTACTGGAAGAAGAAACCGGGGTTAAAAAGATTCCTCCTCTCTTCTTCATCATCATCAACCATCATTCATTCACTACCTTGACATTCCCTGGCTTTGATTGACAGCTGGAGTGGCAAAAAGCCATGAGACACGACAGTTTGGTTACATGTGGGTTGCTGACGGGCCGATCGTAACCTTCAGTTTGGGGGCTTGACAATTTTTTTTTTATTTTTTTTTTTCGCGTAGAGAAAGAAAAAAGGAAAAAGAGAGAGAGAAAAAGGAAAGAGAGAAAGAGAGAGAAAAAAGAAGAAAACACAGAAACTCATCGTGGTTCTTGACTGGTTTTTATCTATTCTTGTTGTTGTTATTGTTGTTGTTATTATTATTATTTACCCATATTGGAGGATAGGAGAAGTCTGTAAGTGGGTTGCGGAAAAAAAAAAAAAAGAAAGGAATCTTCTTCACTCTAAATCACTTTCTTTGCTGGACTGGGATATTAAATATACGACACATCCAGGAGTTTATTGGAGCGCAGACTGATGGCGCAAAGGGTAGGTTTAAATCTCCAACACTTACCTATATATAAATCCTCTCTTAAGAGGGGCCTGTCCGATTTGCTCTCCTCTGTTGCTGCTGCTGATGGCGGCCACTATTAAAAAATAGCAGCAAAAATTATTCACTAGCTTTTTTGTGTGCGTGCGTGAGTGTCTCTCTGTGTGTGTCTCTCTCTGCAATTGTTCCACGCTTTTTTTCTCTCTAGCTTTTCCCCCAGCAGCGCGATTTCCCTGCTCCCTGCTTGCTCAGTAGCACGGGTTTCACAGGGGAAAGCTTGCTGCTGCTGCTGCCGCCGCTACCTCCGCTGCCTAGGAAAGGCTGAGAAATACATATGTGTGTGTGTGTATATACGAACGTATATATATGTATACACATATAGCTGCTTTCTTCTTTTTTTCTCTTTTTTTTTTTTTCTCTCTGTCTCTGGCTTTGACAAGGACAAGGGGAATTGCTACTAAATAATGTTTCTGGTAACTTTCAGATTATTTCCCCCTTCATCTCCCCCTTCCCCATGCACCCTACCTTTCCTCTCTCCTTCCTAGTGTTGATTTATTTATATAGTTGCTTCTGATACTGCTTGTTTATTCATTTCTACTTTTTGTTGTTGTTGTTCCTTTCTAACGCAGAGTAACTCTAGCTTTTCCCCTCCGTTTCCTTCCTTTCCATCCCCATTTCCTTGCGAGGGCTCCCCTGCCCATGGCGAAGAGGAGCGGCTCCCCCCGCACGCCCGGGAGGGCACTCACACACACACACTTTCCCCCTTCACCTCTCCCCGCACCCCCACTCCTCCCTCAGCCTCTCCAGCCTCTGCTCCCAATCCCAGTTGATTTCATTTTGCACATTTCTCTCTCTGTTGTGGCTGTTCTTGTTTTGTTTTGCTCTGTTTGTGTCTGTCCGGGTGCTTTACTCTCCTCTGACTTTTGTTGTTGTTGTTTGTTTGTTTTTTTTATTCCTCTCTCTCTCTCTCTCTCCCTCTCTCTTCCCTTCTTTCTCTTTCTTCTCTTCCGGCCCGTTTTTTGACAGTACGATGAGCTGCCCCACTACGGCGGGATGGACGGAGTAGGGGTGCCGGCGTCCATGTACGGGGACCCCCACGCCCCCCGGCCGATACCCCCGGTGCACCACCTCAACCATGGCCCGCCGCTGCACGCCGGGCAGCACTACGGCGCGCACGCCCCGCACCCCAATGTCATGCCGGCCAGCATGGGCTCCGCTGTCAACGACGCCCTGAAGCGGGACAAGGATGCGATCTACGGGTAGGTGCCTCCGGGCCGCCCGGCGCCACGGCCCGGCTCCGCAGCACCGGTGCCCACGGAGCGGCGGGGCAGGAGCAGGGCGGGCGAGGGGGCTCCCGCGGGGCCGCGGCGGGCAACCGAGCCCCGGAGCGGGGCGGGGGGAGGGACGGTCCTGCGGGTAGCCCCCAGCAGTCCGCTCCGCAGGGAGACCCGCGCGGTGGCGTTGCCACTGCCGGCAATTTCAGGAGGAGTGCGATCCCAGCCTGGTTTTTAGCTGGGGTGCCAGCACCCGCGGGAAACGGGTCCTGGACTAGCAGACCTCTCGGGGAGGGAGGCTGGACTGGGGGGAGGTGTCGTTGTCTTGCTTTGTCTTTCCTTTTCCCTCCCCCCCCCTTTTTTTTCCTCCCCCCCCCCCTTTTTTTTCTCTTGCTTTCTTCCCCCCCCCCCCGTGTGTTTTTTGTCTTTCTCGGAAAGGCCCCAGTTAAAAGTTCAGATAGGAGAGGCGGCTCTCATTGCTCTGGGTTTTAGTTGGAGAAGTGTTGTTCTGGTGTTCTCCGTGCCATAATAACACTCTTCCAACACTGTAAATAAAGAGGTATTCACGTCGCGGAAGGTAGTAAGAATAAAAGGGGTTCGCTTCTTGCAAGCAGCATTTCCCTGAGACAGGAGAGATAAACATATTGGGGGCAATGAGCTGCATTTTCTATTTAAGAAAGAAAGAACGCGAGGAAAAAGAAACACGTACCCGGCAGAACTCAAGCCTGTGCCAGGCATTGCTTGGGGCAATGACACCGATTCTCTTCAGTGCTTTTTAGAAAAAAATACTAAATGAGCTTAAAAGGAGAGATAGTAACATTTATGACGGAGCGTGGGGCCTTGATCAGGCACCAAAGGGGAAAAGAGACAAATGCATGCTTACTACTTAGCAGGCAGATAATTTTTTTTTCTGACTACACCAACTATGGGAAAATATTTCGCTAAGTGCTCCCTCCCTCCGCCCCCTCCCCAGCTCACTTATCTGGACAGCTGGTATTTTACTTGGGTGTGCTTCCTAAGCCAGGAAACTTCACCACATTTTTGTTAGCAGGCCCTTTGAAAAATAAAATTACGTATTAAGTAGTTTGCAGTTTGCCTAGCCGTGCTTCTCATTTTAGGTCATAGCTGGAGGGGAGGGATGGGATCTTCCAGGTTTCGCGTTATTTTAAGCTGTGGCGAAAAGTGGAAGATTCCCAGTTGAGCTGCTGCCTGCGGGAGCGGGTTTGGTGCCTGGTGCGTTGAGAGGTCACTTTTGTCCTCAGCCGTGGGGACCGCACGGGGGATGTAGCTCGGGCATTGCGGTTTCAAAAGGGGAGAAGAAAATAAAACCAAACGCAAACTTCCACCGCCACCAAAGCTAGCATTTTTATTTCAAGCTGTTGTTCTTCCCTGCCCTGCCCTACCCGAAGCGATACCAAGAGGCTGCAGAGCTTGGCTGCTTCCGTGTGTCCGTCGTGTCTGTGTGTCCGTGCATTTTAAAAACAAACAAACAAACAGAAAAAAAAATACTTGTTGATTAGAGCTCTTCTTCCCCCCTCTCCCCCACCCCCTTCCCTCTCTTTGTGTGCCACTGCCCGGTAGGCACCCGTTGTTCCCCCTCTTAGCTCTGGTCTTTGAGAAGTGCGAGCTGGCGACCTGCACGCCCCGGGAGCCCGGCGTGGCCGGCGGGGACGTCTGCTCCTCCGACTCCTTCAACGAGGACATCGCCGTCTTCGCCAAGCAGGTCCGTCACCGCTCCTCCCGCCCGGCACTTCCCAGCACCCTCGCACCTTCTCAGGCCCTCGACCCTGTCGGCCGGTCACTCGCACGGTGTAGTCCCCCTGCTTTCGTCCTTCCCCAGCCCCCTGCGCCCCATCTCCTGCCGCCCGGGGTGGGGGGGGGGAGCAGATGGAGACCCTGCCGGCCCTGATCCACCTCCGCCCGGAGCCCCTCCACAATGCCGGTCTGAGAGTCCTGGCCCTCGACCTCCCTCTTTAAAGAAGGGGGAAATGGAACTGCGGACGGGTTTTGGAGACAGAGGGAGCAGGGGAAAGGCAGGAGATCAAGAAGAGGGGGCTTCTGTGGCAAGGGCAGGCAGAAGTGGAGCGGGCCCTGCTCACACACGGGTGACTCCGGGGAGTCCAGCCGGGGTTTGGTCTGATCTGTCCCGGCTGGTTTGATCACAGGGGTTTTTCTTCCCTTTCGAGTGATTCGGTGACAGGGCTGAGGAGAGAAGATGCAATTTACTCCGCTTTTCCTTATTCTTACAGGTCCGCGCCGAAAAACCACTTTTTTCTTCAAATCCAGAGTTGGACAATTTGGTAAGGCCTTCTCGCCCCCCTGCCCTGCCCTGCCCTACCCTGCGTTGCCCTGCCCTGCCCTTCCCCGCTCCCCTCCCGTCCGCTGCCTGCAAGCGCCCTCCGCCGTCCGGGCACCCGGGCTATGCAGCCGAGGGATGCGGGGGGGTGGAAAGCTGCCGTCGAGAGTCTTCAAAGACCTACACTTTTAAAGTGAGCTGGGGCGAAATCCCGAGCCCCAGTGCATTGCAAAGCTGTGTTTGAAAGCCACGGGAAGCTAAACTGAAGGAAATAACTGCTTAAGAAGACAGAGCTGGAGCTTTCTAACGCAATTCTTTTGCTAATGTGAACGATTTCAATATTCAAAGTGTCGTGTCTAAATCCGCTTGTAAAGAAGATGCCAAACTATTCATCCTTCTCCCTCCCTTTTTCCTGCGGGCCGGGGAGGAGGGGTGGGAGCGTGTGTTTGACTTCTCGGCGGCCCCTCAGGGGTGAGGGCCGGGCGGTGAGAGGGAGCAAGGAAAAGGGGAAGAGGTTTTCTCCAGGATGGCTGTAATAAAGAACTAATCACCGCTTCTGGAATAAACATGTTAAAAATCAAGTGTATAGGTTAAAGTTGGTCAAAACTGTTCAAGCGTGACCAATGCGCTAAACTCTTGGGTGATGCCTGTGCGCCCTGACACCCCCTGTCCCCCTTGGGCTTGCAGCTCCGCACAGACCCCGTGCTCCTGTCTCCCAACTAACCCCTTGCTCTAAACTTTCTTGCAGATGATCCAAGCAATACAAGTACTAAGGTTTCACCTTTTGGAATTAGAAAAGGTAAGAGCCATGGAGGTAGGCTGGGGGCAAGCCATTCCCTCCGTGTCCTCCCTCTCCTCCCCCCCTTCCCCCAGCCCACCCGTGACTGTTTGGGCTGACTTGTAAACATGGCCAGGGGAGACGGGAAAGGCGGTGTGACAGTGTGACCTGTGCCATCAGAGCATGTGACACCCGACAGTCATGCACAGCCTGGCTTTTTTTTTTTTTTTTCAGTGCAATTTTAATATTTAATATTATTAAACCCTTTCCACCCATTGTACCCCTTCCCTCAGTAGAATCTCTTTTTCCTACTCGGAAACAATGTGTTTAACAAAAAGAGAGGTGAAAGCACTGCTGCTTTTCCCCAGCTCCGGCCGGCATAGGAACCCCAAACAGGAGCTAAGTGTTTGGCAGAGGCAGGGGGCCCTGCGCGGCGCGGGGAGGGGGCTGTGCCAGGGAACTAGAACGGCTCTTCCTCTCCTCTTCTCCCCTTCCCACAGCCTCAGCGAGTCGCTTAGCTCTCTGGCTCCCGGTCACTCAGACGGTTTTTTCGCCCCGGTTTAAAGAGCTCCCATCCCGAGTGACTAGTTGTACCTGTCCGGGCTGTGTAAGCACCAGAGATACCGCCCGTGTCCAGTTCCCAGCGCTCTGATGTTATCATCAAATCGGACTTTCCTCTGCACACCAGGCTGAGCCCACTATCTCTCTCTCTTTAACTTGTTGCTGCGGCAAGTCTCTAGAGAATAATATATGCTGCAACAATTTCTCTATTGTTTCCTTGCCTTCAACTATTGTGCTCCTTAGAGTTATCTGTAGAGTAGATCAGAAGGTTGCTTTTGCTACCAAAAAAAAAAAAAAAGAAAAAAAAAGTTGCAATCCAATATTTTGCCACTACTGATACTATTATTCTTGTTACTGTTTTCAGGTTCATGAATTGTGCGATAACTTCTGCCATCGGTACATTAGTTGTTTGAAAGGAAAAATGCCAATAGACCTCGTTATTGATGAAAGGGATGGCAGCTCCAAATCAGACCACGAAGAACTCTCAGGATCTTCCACAAATTTAGCCGACCATGTAAGTCCTTCTGATTTCCTTATGGCACTTTTTAAGACTTTAACCTGCTCAGAGAACCTCTCCCCATTCCATTGTTTTGCTGCTGTTGTCTGTTAGTAGTATTGTTATTACCCCTTTAACCGCTTGCAAGCTGGGATCCCATCTTTATACTTTCTTCCCTCTCTCTTTGTAAGGTTGTAGAAGTGCAAAGGGTTCCTTCTGTTTCCATCTGCAAAGCAGAGAGTTTGCAATGACTTGTAAAGTTTCCTGGTCTGGCTTCAGGAGGTAGCAAACTGCGGTTTAGTGTGGAGGTCGGTGCTTTCTTCTCTTTGCCAACTCTGTAAGCAATGCAGCAATGTAAGGAAAAAGAGAGAAGAAAGTTAGGGAGAAAGTTTTGCTGATTGCTCCCCCCTTCCCTCTTGTGGGGATGACAAGTGATGAGAATTATTGGCAATACTACATTGCATTAAAAAAGGGGGTTAGCACATTAGAGTTTCCAATGCTTGTGCTTTATAGCAACTTATTGTCAGAATATGGACTTATTGCCAAACGCCTGAAGCATCTTCATAATAAAAGACAGTAACCTTGATGAAGCAATTATTAACAATGTATTACAGAAAGCTGGAGAGAATGATGATTGAGTAACAGTAGGTTAGCGGTTGATTTTAACACTTTAGGAGTTGGTGAATTAGTGTTATGTGTGTAGGACTGAACAGTGGTGTGAGTGGTATGGAGAGTGCCTTTGTTTTTCCGGGTTTCGGAGTGGCTCTTGTGATCCTTCGAGAGATGTAGACGCAGACAGTCTTTGGGATGTGAAAGGAAAGATTACAGCTGGTACCGCAGAAAAAGGAAGGAATAGCTTTGGTTAAAAAGAGTGGGTGTGAACTCTAGTTTATTTATAGGAATGCATCCCCGGGGGGAAAAGGGGTATACACAGTTTTAGATTCAATTGAACTCATAATCTAAATGATACAGTCTAATATTTTAGTGGTTGAAATATTAATTTAACACCCGGTGTGAAGTTAACCATGCTTTCTGCACAGGCGCCTGCCTTCAATTCCCAGTGTGTTAAGAAGAGTAGCTGTGAGCCCAGGGAGAGAATGAGCTTTCTAGGAGCTTTTGTTTCCTTTGGAAACATGTTGTTTGTGTGTGTATTTGATAATTACATTAGTCCTGGACTGATGCTGAATTGGGAGATAAAATAATAATAAATTCTTCTATATGCCCTGCTCCTGGCACAGCATAGTTACAGAGTCCAGGAAATATTTTTGGACCCAGGCCTTAGCTTTCATTTTCTCATTTGTCCTCAGTAAACATGGCAGGACAAGGTTTTTGTGATGTTTTACATTTTCAATTTATTATTATGAGGGAAAAAAAAAGTATGCAGAGGTTTCTGAAAGTTTCTCTGCTTATTAGCTATTTCACATGTAGACAATAAACCCCATGAGGCATGACACTTTCAGAAATATTTGTTTTATGGCATTTTACAACCCTACATTTTTGTGCATAAGTATTCTGGGAGAGTACTAGAAAAGAAATTGCAATGAGTGGCAACCTGAAAGATAGGGGGTCATTGTGTATTATTCAGAGCAACAGAAAAAAAAGCCGTACATGTTTCTCCAGTGCAGTTTCTTTACAAGAGGGTGTTTCAAGTGGAAGTGTAGAAATGGAGCATGCTTATGTTTATGTTGAAGAGATTAGATAAACTAGCCTGTTTAGGGTTCTGGCAGATGGCGAATGCTCAAGCCAATTTGCAGTGCACCATTATAATATTTAAATTCACACACAATGATAGGACGGGGTGGAGGAGGTTAGCATTTTGATGATTTGATAACTATTATCTTCCTTAAGAAGAATCTCCTCTTCCTTTTGAGGCCCCAAGCCCAAGCTCAAATAAATATGACAACCCATTTATCTTGTACCCGTTAGGGTTTACCACTTCATTGGGTATTATAATTTAAAGCCTTTTATTTCCTGGAGATTTGAGCTATAACATTTTTACTTTAGCCCCCTGCTATTTGTTTTGAAAGGAAGGAATAATTTGTGCAACCAGAACACCAACTGGGAAATGAAGAGTTGTATCACATAGTTACATTTTATTCATGCGTTTTGGGAAATGTGTCTCCTTATTGGATTTTTTTTTTAATATATATATATTAGCTTATTTTCCCAACAAAACTTTTGACTCTTCTATAGCTTAGTCAAACTACCATGTGTGTACACATTTATATTTGTACTGCACAAGGTTCCAGCAGGAAGAAATCCGCTTTTATTCATAAGGAAGAAAAAGCTTTAAAAAATGCTAATATAAACACGCAAGACTATCAAAAAATGAGCTATCATTTGTGAACATCTACCTGAAAATGCAGTAGTTCAAGCATGCAAATTTATCCAATCTGACTCTCCAGGTTTATTTTTTCATTTGCTTTGATATGCATATTTAATATACAGCCTCAGGCTAGATCTCATTTGGTGAAAGTTGGTGCAGGGGTGATGATGAGCCACTTCAGAAGGACAGAGATAGCATGTTGTTTCCTCTGTTTTATGTATTGGCTCACTATTCTGATCCTGGGGTCTTCCCCTCATGATTTTATTTGCACATGAAATACTAGGAGCATTTCAACTGATTGGCTATGAATAATGATAGCCAAAAAGAAGTGTAGGTTAATTTGTTGTGTGCCAAGGTTTCTCTTGTGGAGGTGACAGTTTGTGACAGATGTTTGACACCCCAAATATCCATACACCTCTATTCTTACTAAGTGGTATAAAGCTATACCGCGTGTGTTTAATGTGGATGTGAGGGGTGGGAACAGTGACAGTGGGAATGCTGAACAAGGAAGTAAGGCAGCTCTCAATTTTATTCTTTTTCTAGACCTGAGAACAGGCATTAGGGAAAGTAAGAGCAAGAATTGTAGGATTAGCCAGTATTTTTCATAAGACTTTAAATGGAGTACTCAATTAAGGCATGCTTCCCTTTACAAAACCTACTGCTTTACTACATATATAACTTAATTTGGAACCAAAACCAAAATCAACAAAGGAATGAACTCTTCAGAGGCATACCTGTGTTGGAAAAAGGAGACAGCTGTAAGTGGTTGCGCTATACGTGTTTGGTAATAAATCTGTTTATTGAATTTTATTTTAGTGCGCTATTAACTGTTATGTAATACAGTAAGTGTAAAGGGTCCAGGGACTTGGTAGATCAAATAGTGCAGCGCTGGGCACAAGAAGCTAAACTTTTGTTATTACTCTGCTGTGTTTAGTAAATATAACAGCCCATAATTAGCGTTTGAATTTTTAACACCCTCATATTTTTTTATTGCTCTGAGGTATTAGCTGTAGATAGGAAGAAGGTAATTACAGCTATGGCCTGGCTGAACCAGATCAGTTAGGGAAAAAAAAAAAAAAAGAAAGAAAAAGAAAAGAAAAGAGGAAAGAAACCTGCAGTTCAAGCCGAGTTTCCCAGCACAGACAATTTATTATTGTTCAATATAAATATTCTGAGCCCTATCCTGCATTCTCTGTTCAGCCTAAGATACCTGTTGAGATTGCCAACAAATCTTTTTTTGTTTCCTTTTGAGCTATTCAAATCTGAAAAACATAATGCTTGTAAAATCTGGAGACTTAAAAACTTTTTCCAGTATAGGTTAACATTTTGTACTTTAGTTACATTTCTTTTGTACCTGGCTTCACCTGGTGCCACACAATTCTTCCTTTAGTGCAAACTTACTTTGAAGCCTAGTAATTCTCCCATAGAAATTTATGGCTCTCCTTCTACTGCCTTTTCTGGGAGCAGGGCCTCACTCTTTTTTGTATTTGTTTATATGTTCTACGTATTTGCAGTTCAGAGGTAATAATATACAGATCATAATATATAAAATATAATTAAAAATGAATAGAAATATGCATACATCTCTTTTTTTGTAAAAAAGACTGTTGACAGATTAGAAATCTGATGCCTTAGCTGTAGAAGAGAAATATTAGTCTGAATATTAAACCTTTCAGCCCTCAAATGACGAGATCCTTTTATTTTGTACTTTTGGACATCTAGATGTTTTAAATTTCTTTAGTATTTCTTCTCAAAGAATTGTCTATGCAAATTCTTGACATCCTGCAGATGAGGAAAAAGAGAAGGTGTGGGGGTGTGGTGGTAATATTTCCAGTGATATAACTAAACCTTTAGGTAAGATTTCACTGAATAATGAGGAAGTAAGTGGAGGCCTGATGCTGCAGTCACCAGGTACACCACACTTTGATGGACTTGGGTAGAACCTTTAGGTAAGATTTCACTGAATAATGAGGAAGTAAGTGGAGGCCTGATGATGCAGTCACCAGGTACACCACACTTTGATGGACTTGGGTAGACGTTTGGAGTACACCAGAAATGCAGGAACAGATGCCAAATGTGTCCTTTCTGTTTGTAGTGTGTCAGACGGCAAACTAAGTAGCGAACTGCAACAATAATAAGGCAAACATTTTTCTTTAATTGCCAAATTTCTTAGTATGTGTCTGAAGACATAGGATGTTACTGTAGGCCCTATGCTTTTCTAAAGGGGCAAGGAGCATCATGAACTTTTCAAGACTGTAGAGAATGTTGTGTATTCCTCTTTTTGGTGGGCCAAGGTACTCTATAGTCAAAATTCATCTACAGCTCAAATTTGAGTGTTTCAATTTTAAATTCGGTTATCTCAAACTCAACTGATAATGTATAATGTATTCCACTATCTATTTGACACCAGTATTCCTCTTTGGTTTGAGTTGTTTGTCAGTCTAGATGAATTGGAGCCACACAGAATGACATAGAAGGACAATTGAGAAAACAACAAACCCCTGATTTTTCAAGTTTCAGTTCTTTGCTGACAGGTGGATTACATGTCTGATTTCAGTCTTAATTGGAAAATAGAAAGCACACAGCTTTTCAGAACGTGGCCACATTCTAGGAATGTCAAAAATTCCTCCTGACACTTTTCTCAAATGCAAAATTGAGGGATAAGGATTAAAACTTGTGCATATATGTGCATACATATATGAATACCTGACAGATCACAATGCCTTGGGTTTTGTTTAAATTGTGTAATTCTGATATAAAAAAAGTTATCATATTAAATACACACCTGTAAGAAAATGGATCTTGGTAATACCAGGAGTAGTCTTTTTTAGAAAACACACGTAACATTGCTCATTTACTTTCTGAAAGTTTCTTTACATAGTAAGTTTATTATTGCTGCACTCCACAGCAGTCTCTAAGATACCATCCTGAACTATATGCATACAAAACATAGACACAGATGCACACATAGAAACACATGTGATTGTATGTGTATAGGTTTCTATATCCAGCATAGTATATCACCTTTGATATATGGACATACCTAGATACAGACTTTCGTGGTATCAGTCATGTCAGTCATTCCATCGTGTTTACAGGTGTTACTTGTAAGAGCAAAGTGAGCACGATTTGGTTGGGGGAGAAATGCCATCTATATCAGTACCTTGGTTCAGTTTTGTGTTTGAAAAATTAATTTACCAGAGGAATCTCTAGATATTTGAGTCCAAACATCTTTCCAAAGAATGAGCTCTATCATCATTGTAGTTTCTTTTATGAAAGTAAGTTGTGTTTTATTTGTTCCTACAAGATCAATGGTTTTGTCCATTTCATCTGATAAGATGTAAGGGCCTGATCTTGTCACAACTGTATACTTCAAACTTCAGTTAATGCTTGTGATCCAAATCCAGCTTCACTCACTTACATGGGTATCAGCTGGCCTGATTGATTTTACTCCCCAGTTATAAATAAGAAGCAAATTCCTTCTGGTTAATTGAGTCTTTAATATCACTGTAAAAAGCAGTGTGAGATCAGAATCAGCCCTAGCTGGAGTATATGCACTCACGAAAAACTAGCCAGACTTTGTCCAGTGGAAATTCTGGGCATAAAAATTAAGAATTGCAATTTAACAGAAGGTTATCCTATATCAAATTTTTCTGTTACAATACCTCTCTTCTAGAAATCCCGTGTCAGTTAAAAACTTATAGTTTCCACCAGATTCACTGCATCAACAAAAAAGTAACGCATCAGCTTTGCTTTATATACCAGGAGACTTTTGTCCTTTCTGTTGCCCTTTTCTAGATTTAGCAAAATTCTATGGTGGTGCTAAATCTTTTCTTTTTTTTTTTTTTTTTTTTTTTTTTAACTTTCAAGGGAAAAGCACTGGCAAAATTGTGTTTTCTAGAGAAGGCTGTGTGTGTAAATGAGAAACAGTGGATAGCAGCGGAGTGATCTCTTGTGGCCCTGCTAGTACAAGCTTTCCCCATATTGTCTCCTGCTTTTATATTAATTACAACTTGCATTATCAGCTGCGAGTCTGTAGCCCAGCAAATAGAAAATACTGCCCCTGGAGACCTAGCTTCTTGTATCTATTTTCCATCTCCTTCTATTGTGCTCTACTCAGTATTCACTGCTTTTCTCCTGGTAACACTGCTCTTTAACACAATTAGGTAAGAGCAAGAGCAGCACCATATTTAACTCCCAATTATTAAAACTACTGGGAATAGATACATGTGTGCTGTTTAGCTTCTGTGGTATCTGGCATTAGTTTAGGTCATATGTGTGTGAAAATTTTATAGTATGCACACGTACACAAAACAGGCAATTGCATTTTGGCAGACATCATCCACACTTGTTAACGTGTTTGTGCAAAGTATATTACTAAACTTGCAAGAAGATATGAGAAGCCCTGCTAACATTTTGGGTTTCTGTTTGTTTTGTGGTTTGTTTTTTTTTTGGTTTGTGGGTGTATTTTGCTGTTGGTGGTGGGTTTTTTTTTTGGTTGGTTGATTTTTTGGTTTGGGGTTTTTATACAGTGTGATCACTTAATACAAATTTCATTGAAATTAATAGAAAAAAAGCAGTAAATGTCAGCAGATCTCTTTAGGTACATGACCTATACTGATACAGTGAAGCATACTTTAGATGTGTCATTAGGTTCCATTTTTTGTGTGAAGGCATACATAAAATAACTACTTATGATTAGGCATTTGGCCAAGAAGTTTTCTTGAGAGATGCAAAGTTGGAAACACTTTGGGGGAGGAAAATAGAAGTTCACTGACACATACAATGATCTTAGTCCAAAGCAAAAGAATGTTGCCTTTTTATGAGACTGTAAACTCCACCCCTAAAGTTATTTGTAATTTTTTATATTAAAGTCTAGCTATATCCCTCCCTTTCAAATTTCTCCAACATTCTACTGTCACATCTTATAAGTATTCCATCTTATAATTTCTGTCCTTCAGCAAAATTCTGCCAAATTGCTTCCTCAAGAAAACTGCGTCACAAGAAATTCCCAGTCAATACAGTCTGTCTTTCTAAAATGAGATCTACAAACGGAGGTCAAGAACAACCTCAGCCTGGTAGAGGCAGCAAGTGTTTTCAGCTGCAGAAGTCTTATTCAGTGATCCTTTCCAACTTTAGGGGTTTGAAACATTGAAGCCAGTCTAGCTTTTGAAATACAGTATGATAGGTTTTGGATGACATTTGCCTTAAAACATAGCTGAGGTGTTACCAGTTAATTATTGTAATTTTCATATGTGTGATAAGGAGGTCCAACAGCAGCCAGCTTAAGAGAGCCTGCAGTGCATAAAATTAACATAACTCACTGTGTTGCCTGAAAAGTTTAGCCTAGATGAATGTGTTGCAATTATTACATTTTCTAAAAGAAGGTTCCAGCCTGATGTTGTTGGAGGGCTAAACTCATGCTATGCTATTGTTTCTTTCTTTTTTTTTTCATGTATTTCTTCTAGCTCTTTATCTGATTACCATCCGGCAAACAGCTGACGCTAAGAGGCTGCAGAGGGCTGAAGAGCTCCTGTCTGCTGTTTGCCTTCAGCTTGAAGCTATTTGAGTGGTTTCCTAACTCAGAGATAAAAAGAGAAGCTCATAGGCATAGCTGTGTTTTAATCCAGGCTGTAAAGAAACTTGCTCAGTTTTTGCATTTTATTTCTATCTGAACTCTTTGTTAATCTTATTTTCAACTTTTTTGTCCTTTTTAGTAACATCTGGGTTGCTTGAACTTTCAAGAGTTCTTATCTCTCTTTCTGTGTTTTTTCCACCTGACTTTATAAAATGTTTTTGTTTTGGGTCTTTCTTAAAATGAAACAGTGGGGGACTGCAGTATTAATAGTGATTTCTGAGATCAAATTAATACCACAACCTCAGTGAATATAAAATACTAATTTTTGGTTTGTGTTATGGTTTTGTTGGGGTCTTTCTTCCTGTTGTGGTTCCGTGTGAGGAAAAGTAGATCAGTCCTCTAGGTTTTGGAAGGGGGTGGTGGTTTTGTGCCATAAGTGCTGTTGTGCTGTATGTTGCGTTGACAGGTTAAGCAAATTTTAAATCCTGGACTGTCTTCTGATTTTACTCATATCTCCTTCCATGGAATCACAGACATGGGTGCATGTGTGTGTCTGTGTAAGGTGAAGGGGATTTGGATCCTTCTTACCTTTTTGTCACCTAGGGCTTTGCTGGGAACCTTTTGAAGTTGTGAGCTCTTTCCTTTGTCTCTGCTTCACTCTGGGTCAGGACCATTAGATTTATGTTACTGGGTATTGTAGCAAGCCGTTATTTGGCAGTTCTATTTTGCATTGCTATAGAGCATGTGGTACTAATCAGTGCTAGGAGATTACTTTGAGATGTTTCAATATATATTTTGGGACCTGATTCCAATCACACTTACACTGAATTTTACAATGGTCAAATCGGTTGATTTTGTTGAACTTATTCCTACTACACATCAGGGTAGGTGAGGTCAGAATCAGTTGTGCTCAAAGAACTTACTCAAGCCTGTAGCTTGCTGCTTCCAGGATTTCCACGTGCTTTAATAGTCTGGTGTTATTTCACAATGCAGATTTAAGACACACTCAAACCTCAGAAACAATTTTGTTTTGGCTTTGGGTTTTTAGTTTGTTTTGGGTAGTTTTTTTTTGTTTGGTTTTGTTTTTTGAGGAGGGATTTTTTGTTTGCTTTGTGTTGAATTATTATAATGCACTTGATTTAACTTGCCACGTACAGGTGACAAGTAATGCAGGTCCAGCCCCTAGTCTGATCTGTTTCATGTGTTCTTGCTCTCTTTTTCTGCCAGAGGAAATTCCATCTCTTGCCTGCCTTCATGTGGTGCTGATAAAGCTCTTCCTGTACAGTAGAATTCCTGTTTTCCTTTAAGCAGCAGCAGGGTATTGGGAATGATCAGGAAAGGGGAGGAGGACAGGAGGAGAATACACTCAACAAAGTAGCGCTAAACTGTAACATTCAGTTCTCCTCACTCAGCCATTTAAATAACGGCTCCTCGCTCTGGGAAAGCCAATACTTAATAAATTAGAAAGCATGCATGAATTATGTGACTAAAGTACAGTAGCTGAGCTCTTCCTTAGCCAAGTTTTGCAAACTTCATATGTCTGTCTTCTGCATTCCCTTTTGTCATGTTCTATGCATAGTAATGTAGAAAGAATTACATAAAAATCACTATACATGTTATTTTATATAATCACCTGGTGGTTATTCTTGACAATACTTGTAAGTGAACTGTTAGAGTGATACACCTAGAAAGTCTTTTGAAATGTGTCATATCAAGGTGCTAGTGGGGGGTGAGGAAGTATCTTCCCTGGTATGTAACAACTTTCAGAGAAAGCTTGCTTTTTTCCTCACAACTTTGCATTTGTTTGAAATTTTCCAGCATTCAAATGGGTGAGAACAGGGTAGGGTGTGAGGACATGCTCCTCTCCCAAACACATTCTCCTCTACTTCTTGAAAGTTTTTCTCCTCTTCCCTCCCATCTCTATTCAGTGTGCAAAAACAAAGTGAGCAGAAATAGTTTGCATACCAACTATCCTGATCTTAATGTGAACACCTAGTATCGTACATGTGCAGGTTGATGCTAATCCCATAACCTTCTGTATAGGTTATAGGTCTTTAAGAAACCTTTTTTTTTTTTTTTTTCTTACTCTACTGAAATATTCTTCTGCAGAGCTATTTAAACAATTAAATCCAGACCAGTATTTGGAAAATTTAAAAAAGAAAAATATCTGTTATATATTTCACCAGCTAAATCTTTGTACCTCGTCTGCTTGTCTGCTGAAAAATTATTACACTGCGCAAACAGTATTGGTGTTTGGCACATTTCATAAATGCTAATGTGTATGCTTTTCCCCCCTCCTCCCCTTTTCTCCTGGTTTTCTTTCTGTTCTTCATTTGCTTCATTGGAATGGGAACTGTGGAAAAAATTCCTTGGCACTCTGACACCAGAATCCTTCATCTTGGAGAGACCACGATGATGCAACCTCAACGCACTCGGCAGGCACACCGGGGCCCTCCAGCGGGGGCCACGCTTCCCAGAGTGGAGACAACAGCAGCGAGCAAGGTAAAAGGTCAAACATTTTTCCCTCCGCAAAGTAGGCATGACTAAAATAACTCCAGCTTTTTTTATTATATCAGTACATCTGCCTTAGAGTAAACATGGAGTGGCAGACTTGCAGTATAATCAGCTGTAACTTAGGCAGACGGTATTTCCTTTTCCTAACCTACTTAGCTGCATTTTATTATTATTTCAAAGTGAAATATCTAATCTTCAAACAAGCTTTGTAATAACAATTGATTAGTTCTGCCAATTCCTTTACAAATTTGGTTATCTACAGTTTATTTTTGTGTGGTGTAAGTAAATATAATGACAGACATACTTTCCAGCTGTGATGCAGTTGTTTGAGCTGGGTTATAGATGGAGAATTTAACCTGTAGTGTTCACTGGGGAAGTGACTTCTATATGAGGTTTTGAAGCTGCTAAATTATCTAAAGTAGAAGCAAAGCCCGAACTGGACAGAAAAATGTTTCTTTCAATGTTTGCTTGTACAAACTTGCTTCTGCTTCTGAAAATCTGGATTCAGAATGGTAAAGAGAGAGGTACCTGCACTGTAAAACCTCTGCCACATCTATACAGTGAAGCCTTCCTGAGGGTTTGGGAGGTTTAATTATTATTTCAGAGTTTTTTGTTTTATTTCCTACTGAGTTGCACCTTGTATGTGGTCCTTTGCATCCATGCTGAGTGAGTGTCAAAAGTCTGTCATTCTGATATGATAGTGTGTTAGACTTGCTTGTTAGAAGTATAAGTGACTTCAGAAGGTATAAGAATCAAGCCTCAAGAACTAAAAATTGGGGAAAATGGTCTACTGTTGCTCTTGGGTCAAATTGGAATTGATTTTTTTAAGACCAAAGTTTAAGGTGAGCTCTGTTCTTGAGGGTTTTTTGTAAACATGTAAGTCTTAGCTATCAAGACATTACCTTTACAAGGTCTTATGATATGCTTCTTCCACCTCCTGCATCTGCAACATTTTGCCACTCTGTTTCTCCCACTTGGGGGTTACACATGCCAAATAGATCCAGCTGAGAGATTTGCTATCCAACTAGCTGTGTGGGATTCCAGAACTGGAGAGAGAAGCAGCCTTCAGGGTGAGAGCTGTGGTGACTAGCCTTGCACTGCAGGCCGCTTCCCACCACAGTATTTGCCACGCTTAGGCAGCAGAGCAGATATGTGATTTCATGTCTCTCACGTGCCCCACTGTTTGGCACAGAGCTCCATCCCCTCGTCTGTCTCACGATCTGGTGTCATACCCGTTGTGATTCTAGGAACTTGCAAAGTTTGTTTCTGGTAGAGTGGTTTGGGTTTGTCTCCTATTTGTATGAATTGTTTATACATTTGTTAATCTTATTGCTGATAGAATGCAACCACGGTACAGGGTGTGATCCAGCTCCAACATGAGTCACATGGAATTTTTTTCTGTGTGATTGGATTAGAGCTGTACCAGGCCCAGTGTGAACCATTACAGCTTCATCAGCCAATAAAGGGAGAGCTTGACCACTAAGCAGCAAATAGGTGTTATGTCTGTTAGCTGGCCATACATTGTATGTTGTGGCTAAGATGCTTTGTGTAGCAGATGATCATTTGCATACTCAAAAATGATTCCTTTTAGTTGTCTGCCACAGTGCCTTCATTCCACCCTTAGGGAAGAAATTTCTCACACCTGTATCTCCCCTCTGCACCAGCAACACCTTAGAAATGAGAAGAGTTTCTTCATTGAGTCATGCTTGCTCTAAAGAAATACCTTGTATTGACATCGAGAGATCTTGCACTTCACTAGTCTCTGATTTCTTGTAATGTAACTCGGGGTGCTCGAGAAGTATTGCTAAGCATAAGAAAAAGTAGCTGATGACACCTATGCCAACTTCCCATTAGAGACTGAGGTTTCCGGTAATATGTACCATTTAAATCTGTTGCACTCATTTCTGCAGAAGACCAACTGCTGAAGGGCGAGAAATCAGGCACTACTGCTGCCTAGTCTAGCAGGTTAAAACATCGCTAGTATGCTTCCTTTTGTGCTCAGTTGGGCCTTTTAAAGGAAAGCAGTCGTCCAGTGGCAAATCAGCATTCCACTCAGCTGCTGGCAGCTGAAAGATGTATGATACTACAGCAGCGGCAAAATTCCCATTGGAGACAGCTTTGGATCGCTCTCCCCTCAGCCTTGGGAAAGATTAAAGAGAGGAAGGCCTGTATTGAGTTTTGCTTGTTTCCTTGAGGGGGAGCAGGATTTACTTCATAACTTGTGAACTGGCAGCGAGTCAGTCCCAGGCAATATCAGGATGGGTGGATGCCCTCTTGAGCTATTCTGGTGCAGTTACTTTTTGGGGTTAACTTGGTTTCCCAAGTTAAGGTTTCATTCAAGACCTTCTACAGTGGTCTTCCCATATTCCACTTGCCCCAAAGGATTTCTTGGGAATGGGAGCTCATTATAGAATCTTGAGTTACATTAGCAACTTACGGTCTCCTTCACTGATGCCTGGTGGCAGCAGAGATTGATTCAAGCTACAGTAATCTCTTCTGGCTCTTGAGAACAATCTTTCAAGGGGTCTCTGCTTTCCTTAAGTCTATGATGTTTGGCTTGTGATTTTCTTTTCTTTTTGGGGGGAGGTGTGGTGGTAGAAAGCAGTTGGGTGAGTGATGACATAATTTTTGTGGGCTTTCTCTGTGTGAGGTCTATCTATTTATTACACAGGAGAATCCATCCATAATTCTTAAAGGCATAGGCATTTTGTCTGTTTATGGAGGACAGTTTCTCCACAACAGTGACTGCCCTTTGGCATCAAAAGGGTTAATCTTGTTGGTGTCTGATATTATTAGAACCATGCTGGCATTTAAAGAGTTAATAAAGGAGCCTTCAGGCAGTAAATGTTGAAAGTTTATCCTAATTTTATTAGTGGTGAGTGTCTATGTTGTTCTTAACATGTCACCTCACTTGTTCAACAGAGAACTAAGCTATACAACTTATTGATCATCTAGCAAACAAAAGTACTAGAGACCTATAATCTACCAGGCATTTATTGACTTTATTACAGTTTAGCTCCACAAATGCAGATCAACGCTGTGTAATACCATTTTAAAGGTTAGTAATTGTGTAGTGGGCCTGTTCAACTTTTCCCCTGCCATGGAAAGAGAGAGTTGAATATATCCAATAATAAAAATAAAACACTCTAAACATCTTACAAAGGAGAAAAAGAAGAACCTGATTTAATGGTCTAATGAGGCCATCTTCCAGAGACTTGTTTTGTGTAGGGCTTGCTTTGACCTTTTGCTTTGCTCAGGAGCCCAACGCTTCATTTTTCACATTCTTGCAATTACGTTAACGCTTCAAGCATTTCTGACTCCAAGTCAGCTAGCAACACCAGGCATAACTCAACACTGTGAGTTTTTCTCCTCTCTGTAGATTCATTAACAGGTCACCGGGGTCCCAACTGAAATTTAAAACTGACTGGTTCTGTTGGGTTAGCTGAGTTATAGCAAGGGAGATGGCAGGAAAGGGGCTAAGAGAAGGGGAGGGGAGAGAGGAGACCCTGAGGTTTTTGCCAGGGAATACATGTGTAAAAACCCTAAGTGGAAGATTAAAAGGTGTGTGCAGCTTTATCATCCACCCTTTTCTTTGGAGCAGGGAAAAACACATCTGAGAGTCTTCTGGGGTATTGCGTTTGCCTTATTCTTTGTGAAACAAAGTGAAAACAGCCACTGCCTTTATGTGCAAGGCTAAATGACATCTAGAATTCCTTACCAGTTTGTACCCCAGTGATGGATATGATGCTCCCAGACTTTAATTCCTATTTAATCTCTTTATGGGATATTTCAAATAATGAATATGTCAGATTATGCATGAAAAGTGGGAAATAAATCTTTTTAAGGTTTAAAAACATGTGGTCTACAGGAAAGCACTAGGGAATAGTTTCAGTTTCATATTTTATGATACTGGGTTTGTATACCTGATTTGTCATATTCTTAGTTCAGTCACTCAAAGGGCCTGATTCAGCCAAGACAGACGAAAGCTGTGCTCCTTCAGGACCTTTCAGGAAGTTCAGCATCTTTTTAGGATTAGACCTGGGGTGATAAACTTGACCATAAGTGAGAAGCCAGAAACAAGAAACTTCTTCTAAGTTATGCAGCAGTAAAAATACAAATGGGCATCACATCCACTTTGCTTTACCCATGCGAGTATTTTATTGGTGTATGGATTTTCTGATTTGGTGTGGGGTTTTTTTTGTTGTTGTTGTTGTGTTGTTGTTTTTTTTTTAATGGAATTACTTGTGCTGAATGAAGATCTGCCCCTTTATATATAACATAGGCTACTCTCTAGAGCAATATTTTAAAGTAGTTTTGAAACACTTTTCTGACAGTGTGATGTTTGTCCCACAGATTTGGCCACAATAGTTTTCTGTGGCAAAGACTTATCATCTGGTCCAGGGCAAAGTCCACTAAAATATTAGCTGCAATTATGTGTTCATCCCAGGTTACGTTTCTGGATTAGTGCATGTTGGAAAAATTAGGTAGTATACTTCTCCGTTATATACCATCTTGTAATAATTATAGTATACAAATCAAATCTGTTTACAAAACTAGTTGATAATGCCCAAAGGCCTGTCCTAGTATAGAAACTCTACAGAAACTCTGTAAAGCTTTGAACCAAACTCCAATAGGGAGGAAAAGGAGAAGGGTAAGTTGTTAATGAAATAACACACACAAAGTCTCCGAAAGCTTAATATCCAAAAGCTAATGCTACAACTTCTTTTTCCTAGTTCTGTACATATAGGTAAGCCTGCAGAAGCTAGTACACATATTTATCATAAGGATTGAGAATATATTTTTATTCCTTTGTATTTTTACCTACAAAGCTATAGGGTATGGTTTTATTGGAAAAGAGCCACTTTTTGTAAGAAAGGAAATTCCTAATAGAAGTGCTCATATATCCAGACTGTGAAAAATCAAACTTGCTAATAAATAATGCTTCACTGGAGAGGCATTATTTCAGAAGGCACAGCTCTCATAAAGGTGAACTGTATAAAGTATGAAAAACTTTTATAGAACAATGACTTTTTTCAGCTGAGGAAGATGCAGGAAGAGAGTAGCCCTTATTAATTCATCTTTTCCTTTCAAGTTTGAGGGGCCCATCCTTGTGTTGATATGTATGAGTAATTCCCATTAATGGTGATGGGAGTTATGCATGTGCACTGACAGAAGAATAGACCCCTTAGTGTTCAAAGCACATGAAATTTACATTTTTTCCATTGCTGTAATTGAGATGTTGACAAATTGGAGAATATTGATTAGCCTTTGTTTTAAGTATTTCTTGCCAAGTTTGCTTTATTTTTTCATGGTTTGAACAATGGTGTGGGTTCAGCAGCAATGAATAATAAGGGTAAAGATAACTTTGTATTTCAATATTTTGATCCGCCAATATGAAATAAATTCTTAGGCAAATGGAATATGTTGTTTTAATCATTAGCTATGCATGAAAGAAAAATTGATGTTGACATCTTAGCTGTAAAATTGTTGTAATGGGGCCTTCCTTACAATTCATTTTTGTAAAATTCATTTTGTACATTTTGCAGCAATTGAACAATCCCTGCACTGTGAATAGGCAGAATTCCCAGAAATACTGAGACAGTTGGCCCAGTAACTGCTGAGCTCACACTGCACACCACATGCACATTAACCATAATGATGCCAGAACCAGCTTAGCTAAATATAGTCACATTTTAGTATCCTCACATCCTGTCTTTTCTTCCTATTACATGAACAAATACATCTTTTTGCAGTTTTTATTTGACTGTTGGGGTCGCTGAACATTTATGTCCCTATTCTCTATTCCATAAATAGTATTGAAATTTCATAGTGAATCTTTGCTTCACTATACAGTGCTAATAATCTGCCTGGTGGCAACTGCAGATTCCTCACATTTTGTTAAACTAAAGCTTAGAATGGGGAAGGTGGTGGTTTAACATATACTTGTATTTAAGATTCTTACCTCACTCTTAGCTTTTAATCCATTTAGGGTTTTTTATATTTAGGTAGAAATAAAAATTTATATATGCATTAGAAATCATTTAGTTCCATATTTGTGATATATGTTGTGCTGGGGTTTCAAATTCAGCACAGGAAAACTCTTGTCAATTGAATGTTTTCATAGTGGCAGTAATCTCTTTAAAATAACCCTAAATACAATATGACAGATGCCATCTGGAATAATCTTTTGCTAGTTGCTTTCAACTTTTATTTTTTCCTATAGCTAAGTTCATCCACAACTGGTCACTTGCTGTTATGGTAAACATAGCCAACTCTTTCCTGCTTTTGGTAGGTGAATGTTCAGAGAAAATAACTAAACAATTTTACTTTAAGCGATAGTTGCTGTTGAGAGGTTTGCTTCTGACTTCATGTTTCTGGGTGGTTTTAGATATATGTATGTGTATACATGTGTGTGTATACACATATATTTATGTACTTGTATTTCAAAAAGTAGAATTCCCCCTTAGGCCGTTCTCCCCATCTCAGATCCTATTCAGCCTAACCCAATTTGCCTCCAAATGTTAGATAACATTCCATTTGCTAAATTATAATTGTATGTTTGTTAGAATATTAAAGGTTTCATAACACAACACATTCAAGCATACAGTAGCTAGTGCTTGAATGTCTTCCTGCGTTGTTACAGACTGAGTAATTTCTTCCTATATATGCCAAGTTATTTGAAAGATCTAGTGTTGGAATCTCTGGATTTATTTATTTTTTTTTTCAACTTAGTCATGTAAAGAGATGTCTCCTGATGCCTGTTAGAGTTTAATTTAGAGTAGTAATTAAACTTGAATACTGCCTCATAAACAAAAGATAAACAATAAACCAGCCACATTCCCTGCTGTTTCATAGCTTTCTTTCCCAGATGTTTTAGCCTGATAATTTTTACATAGTGAACTACCTAGCATGGAGTGCTATGGACAGAGGTCAAAGCCTGGTTCTTTATAGTGGGTTTTAAAAACTTTTAGTTAATGGAATACTACAGAATTTTCCTTTGTGTAGCTGATAAAATTGTCAGATACTGAAGGACACACATTAATTGACTTTTTAATTCTCTCCGTCTTGTTTAACAAGATGGCACTGATTTGAAAAAAGCCACAAGCTGTATTTGAACTGTTGATGACCAAGAAATGTTGTTATTCCTTAATATTAGGGTGCCCGGACAGTGCATTAGAATCCTCTGTGTCATCTTGAAAAAATTAAAATGCCCTTGAAGGAGCCGCTCTCTCCATGCTCATCCTAAGCAACTACGGAAATGTTCACAGTGGAAGGCCTTTAATTTTTCAAACTGCTCCTCAGGCTGCCGGAGCTTGTGTGTCCATCTCTGGACCGCTTCATTGTCAGCCATGATCTTTCTAATTGCCAGGTACTAGTAGGCCATTCAGCTGCAGAAGCCATGTTATTTTCACTGGGTGGGGTAATTACTGAAAGCTGAGAATAGCTGCACTAAAGACACGGGGATACTTTCATGATCCCATTAGCATAAGAGAGGGTAAATTATTCATGCCAAGTGAGGATTCTATGGGGAAAAGTATAGTTAATGCACATAGTTTTTAAATGTATCCCTTTCTGCTCCGAGACTAAATTCTGGTTGGATTCAGTTCTCAGACATTTACGGGAAAGCTCTAGTGGCATGTTAGATGCAGTTCATCTCTCTCTGTTTGCAGCACTCTCAATAGAGACCATCTGGCAAAGATCCAAAAGGTGATTAAACAAAATGATCAGCTCTTGTTGCTGTGTTACATGTCCAATACTCTGGATTAAAAAACATGACCCACAACATTCAGCTAACATCCTTTTTTTTTTTTTTCCCCTCTTTCCCCTTCCCCTGTAAGAATTCAGATGGTCCACAAATGTCTATGCCATCTTTGTGTCCTTATGGCCCATAATCATGAACAGGTTGTGCAAATGGCTCTTTCTGTAACACGGTCTGTTCCAGCAGCATAGAAACATTTCATATTAATTGGGTCAGTCTAATGTTCATAATGACATGGGGAAAAATTACCCAAATGTGTTCTTATAGTAAACACTTCAAATGTGCCTTTCTTCTATTAGAAAGTGAAATTTGACATCAGGCTCATGTGGCTGATTTATTTTTTAAGATGGAAGAAAATCAAAGCTTGACACTTAATCTGCTGAAAATAGTTTAAAGCCCTTTCTAACCAAACAAAAAAAAAAAGGCGGGGGGGGGCGGATATGAGCTGTGGTTTAACACCACAATCAGGGATGAATTTACAGTGCTTTTCAGAAGAGTACTCCCTTATCATAAACAAGCTGATAATCACACTGAATCTAACTCCCAATTAGCTCTTTCTTTGCTCACAGAGATCAGTGTACATGTCCTCCTTAAGCCGTGATATGTTGCTGTTGAGTCAGACAGAACATTTGTACACCTTATGTCATATTCGGAATTTAAGGATTAACACTGTATGCTTACCAGAAAACCCAGCTAATCAGCAAGGTAATTTTTCAAACCAATCACTTCAGTGCCTGAGTTAAGGTAAAAATGCCAAGACTGTGAATAGGGGACATATGTATCTTATCTTTTTGGGGTTGCACCAAATGCCAAGTACTGGTGTAAATTCAACAGAAACCAGATATTGTTGGAAAGTAATTAAAGAAATATTGAGATTAAACCTACCATATGAGTGAAATATTTGTAGGCCCACTGTTGCATGCAAACAATTCGTATGGAATTGAACAGTGTTTCTTTCTCTTTTACTTCTTGAGTTGTACTTTGTTAAACATGACAGAGGAAACACCTCTGTATTCAGCCATAGTGTTGGAGGGCTCTTCTTCAAGCTGAGGATGTTTGCAGTCCAAAATCAGTAGGTTTACTTAAAGGAAAAATTTATTAATTTAAAAATAATTTAAAAAAGAGAGAGAGAAAAGAAAATATAAAGCCTCCAAACCTGTGCCAAGAAAAATAAAACTCCACTTTTGAAAGCTTAAAAGATCCAATGATGCTGTCAGCTCTCTTTACTGTGCAAGGTTGTTGTGGTTTAACCCCAGTCAGCAACTAAGCCCCACACAGCCACTTGCTTACAACCCCCTGGCAGGATGGGAGAGAGAATCAGAAGAGTAAAAGTAAGAAAACTCATTGGTTGAGATAGAGACAGTTTAATGGATAAAGCGAAAGCTGTGCATGCAAGCAAAACAAGGAATTAATTCATCACTTTCTATCAGCAGGTAGGTGTTCAGCCATCTCCAGGAAATGAGGGTTCCATCGCATGTCACAGTCACTTTGGAAGACAAGCATTGTAACTCTGAATGCCCCACTTCTTCCTTCTTCTCCCTGATTTATAAACTGACCATGGTGCCATACAGTACAGAATTCCCCTTGGGTCAGTAGGGGTCAGCTGTCCCAGCTGTGTCTCTTCCAACCTCTTGTGCACCCCAGCCGACTCGCTGGTGGGGTAGAGTGAGGAGCAGAAAAGGCCTTGACCTTGTGTAAGCACTGCTCAGCAGTAATGAAAACATCCCTGTACTATCAACACTATTTTCAGAAAAAATCCTGAACATAGCCCCATACTAGCTACCAGAAAGAAAATTAACCCTATCCTAGCCAAAGGCAGCACAAAGGTGACTGCAGTAGGCAAAAGGCGGGGAGAACACTTCCAGAATGCTTAGGGAGAGGAGGCCAGGCCAGTCTCCCCTAGCATCAGGGCAGCCTGGCAGATGAAAGGGTCCCACATAGCCTTGGGGGCTAAAGGCTATTACAGGGCAACTGATGCTCTGTTATCATGCTGATTTTCAATTGATTTTTGACAGTACAGTACTTGTTGAAGGCCCTCTAGAGCACCAAACACTGCATTATGGCACTACATTGTGTAACACGTGGGCCTTTTGTCTTTCTGTCTTGTCTTTGCCAAGGAGTACTAACCACTCCATGATTACTTCAGCTTCTGAGCAGTTTTTATATCTGGGGAAATAGGTGAAGGAAATTTGACAGCTATCTTTAGTTGTCTCTTAATGTGATTTGACACATTTGTTTGTAGTTCTAATTTGTCAAAGTCTGGTTTTGAATTAGTGTAAAACTTTCCTTTCAATTTGTAAAACTACTTCTCATTTACGTAACTGAGCACAGAGTACTAACAAACCCAGCTCTGATGTCTAAATATACTTTTGTCTTTCTCAAACTTGTATGATTCTTTTAATTAACTGGTACTAGAGATTGTTAAAGTTAGATCTGCAAGTGCAGGAAGATTTCTATAGGTTGAAGTGAGTAATTTCTCCTGTTTTCTAACTTCTTTATTCACTTAAACTATTGTAGATTTTTTATTCACAAAAAAATTAAGCCATGTACATATATAAATCTTGATAAACTGAGGATTTTTAAAATCAGATTAGCATCTATATATTTAGGATATCACCTTCAAATAAATGCTTATCATTTTAACCAGAGGCTTCCACTGGCTTGTGCAAGTCATGCATGCAATAGACGTAAATGGGTATTTTAAAATGTTTGCAAGAATAAAAATGTACATGTAAAACCTAGAAATTTAGACTTGCAGCTTTCTGATGTTATGAGGACTATAATAAAGCAGTATAGTCATACGGATAGAATGATATCAAGAAACAGTGATGGCCATCCTAACTATCCTGCTAGCTTGTAGGCATGATCCAAATAACAAGTCTGACCAACGGGAACACATCTGTTAATTTGATGGCCTGCCTGCATCTCCTCAGTTTGTTGCCATGAAGTAAGGATGTAGCTGTCTACCCATGAGCAACTAAGTGCAGAACCAAATCTGATAGGACTTCATGTAAGTAACATGCCCTTTCTGATGTGCAATTCTTCCCACCCATAATCTGTACAAGGGGCACAAGGTATTTAGATATTTTGTGAAAGGTTTGAAGTGGTCATCTGTTGTCAGACTGCTCTGATACTCCAGGAATGCAAGGTTATGTAGAAAATTCAAGTGCTTTCTTTTACTGGCCTCCCTGAATTTCACAAAAGCAGTGCTGGGTATACTGCATTTGTAAAATGAATTGCTTATTTTAACGCTTCCTCTTTTTTCAACAAAGGTGAAAATAAGTGAACAGAACTTTTTGCACAGAACTCTGTGTTGTTTTCAATTAATAAGACTTACAAAATGAACAATGAAAGATGTTAGGGTTCTTGAGTGATATCAGCATAATGATGATAAGCCTAAAGTAAAGTTTCCAATGTTTAAAAAATTGTTGTATCAGTATATATATATATACATATTCCTTGTTTACTAGGTTTTTGGTTGGTTGGCCGGCCAGTTTGTTTTGTTTTTTTCTCTCCCTGAACAGGCATAGTGACATAGGCTATGACTACTCACATAGATTAAGACAAGCATAGTAATATAGACTAATCATTATTAGCCTATATTACATTTCGAACTCCAGATGCTCTAGTCACACTAGCTAGTGCCTAGAATCACTAAATATGATTCTGTATTCATATTTAGGTCTTAGGCATCTATGGGTAATGTTGGATGTTGCAGAACAAGATTGTGCAATACACTGTCATTTTGTGGGGTTTTGATTTGGCTTTTTGTTGTTGTTTGATTTGGTTTTGGTGTGTTTTTTTTTGTTATTATTTTTCTTCTTTAGGATTTTCTTAGTACTCTAGGGCTATAGAACAGGCTGTTTAGTGACCTTGCACGTCAGTAGTTCTGTCTTTTAAATATGGACATTGATTTTTCTCATCCTCGCATGAGAAGATCTATCATACCCCCTGCACTGTTGCGTAAGAGTTTTCAGCATGTACACAGGCAGTGGTGGCTAAGAATGAAAGCTCAGGGCATCTGAACTGGCAGCAGTTTCATGAATAGTCTGCTTCATATTTAGAAGGTTTTTGTTAACTATGAAATGCAGTATATCCATTTTGGGGGAGAGGGGAAAACTTGTAACATTTTGTGTAACTATTTTACTGTTAATACTGCTCTTAGTCTTAAAAAACATACTGATCTAGATTCAGTAATTTGAGTTTCTACAGAACCTAAAATAATATTTTCAAATGCACCAACTGGGTGTCTTGATCACAGTTGCAGCCCTTATGAAAGGTCTGTCTTTTGTTTATGAGTCAGTGATGGACTGTCCAGAGGTTTAAAGGAAAGGGGTGGAAATCAGTTAAAAGCAGTTCTTCCCTCTTGGAGGAAAGAAGAGGAAGACACTATTCACATAAGGTCCTGATCCTTCTTGAATCATAGCAATAACAGGGGCACTGCTGCTTTCAGATATGCAGTTTGGGACAAATGCATCCACATAAATGAAAATAAAGCATGATTCTTATCTCTTAAAAAATAAACACACAGAAAAAAACTATTAATTTTTTGACAATTCCCGTAGAAACTACTGCCATTAAGACTCGCAGGATCTACAAAAAGACATCCATAAAAGTCTAAAACTCCCTAATATTTCTGAACAAAATTTCATCATGCCTTACATTTTAGAGGACAAATAATAATAAACACCAGATTTTTTTTATTATTTATACAGGAAATTTTTGAATTACTTTTTTCCTTTGGTGGTTTTGAAATATTAATGTGAGCCTCAGAGAAAAATTAATTTGTGCTTTCAGTTTAATTAATTTATTGAAATACTAACACTTATTCAAATCTGCTGGAGAGAATAGATTTATGCAGTAAACTGAAAATTAAGGTATTTGGCTGCTGTTATTTGATTGTGCTAAATATAGAAATTTGCCTCATGTGCAGGTACGTGTGGAGCTGGAAGCAGAAAATTCTTCTTTTTCTACTGTTATATATGGGTGGCTTATAAGTGAGAGCCCCAGAGCTTGGCTGTGTTTGTATTGTTTGTGAAACTATCTTTACACCAGCATAAGGAGTGAGCACAGGGAAATTGTCTGATGGCAGAATTGGCATAGTGGCTTGGTGACCCTATTCCTACCTACAGCCTGGGTAGGGAGCAAAGGAAAGAGAAAGACAAAATGGTTTCCTGCTGCTCCACTGACTTCCCAGCTGCTCTGAGCCTGAAGTCCATTGTGAACTCCAGATGCTCAAACTTGCGCCAAGTGCTGTCCTAAACTGCCAGCTGCATAACTTGTGGAAAGAGTTCAAATTATTTTATGGATGGTTACCTTTGTACACCCTTGGCACTAAACATTTCTCATGCACAGGCTAGGATTGGGGTCTTCTACTTTCTTACGTAAACAGAGAATTTGCTACAACTGACAGGGATTGCTGGAGCAGCCATGAAAGTGAGAGAGGGGAATTCAGAAAATTCTCTATTAAGATGTGATTTGTACCATGAAATTTTTTGACAACCCTGGCACTTAATTCTTAGATCAGTAAAGAGTGCTTTTTCCCTTATAATCTTGAGTTATGCCCACCAGCTTATTGTGGCTACACTTGTTTAAGCAATTACATTTGTTTAAACTTTCCTTGAGCCTTTCCACATGCAGCTCTAAGTTGGGCATACCTAGATTTAAGGCAGCCCCCATTTGCAGAGAGTCCAGCAGAACTGAATATGATGAATACATGCATATAATTTTATTGCAGGACTTGGTGTTAGGGTTTTAAATAATTTACAAGCGTAAAATTCAGAAACTTGCATGAACTCCCTGTCTAATTTTACACTCCTGCTTAAAGAAGATGGAACATTGCTTAAATAGCACAAATCAGAATTTTTCAGCTTGGAGCTGCCTTCCTAATTCCTCCCACCTCAGATTTACCACTTACTGATGGTTCTCTATTTTGTGGGACTCCTGACCCCATACATCTGTTAAAGGGGATAGTTCAGGATGAACACAGCCTCCTACTCAGTAGGACCGCAGTGTTCTCTTAGCTTCTACTAGATGCTTGAACAAGCAGAGGGCTTAAGTGAAATCCTTTAGCTGAGGCAAAATCTGTTCTTATTTAGGGACTAATCCAAAGCCTGTTAGATCAACAGAAAGTCTTTGGTTGACTTCAGTGAGCTTTGGATCAGGCCCTCCCTTGCTAATACATCTGAAATCAATGGAGCTACATTGGGCTTCTGCCAGTAAAAAAAAGGGAGAGGGATTGTCCTTCTGCTTTATTTGTACAGTACCTAACACACTGAGGTCCTGGTGCTCACAACAGTGTTCCCAAGTGCTTCACTGAGACAACAACTTGATGTTCATGGGGTCCCATTCAGCTGGGTACCTAATTCAGTTGTTTAAAGCAACCATGTATGCTGTGCATCCAGCTCATGCCCACGCATTATTTTGGTTTTCTAATGTTTTGTATCAAGAAATTTCTTGTGAAAAGTATACAAGGAGGATGACAGTTTTTATATCAGGAAAAAAAATATTTTTTTTCTATATATCTGTACTATCAGATTGTAAAGAAAAACATTTTGAATGAAGAATATTCAGTCTGTAGAACACTTAAACACAAGGAGTATAACTTGTACTGTCATCTCACTACCTTGGGAAAGTTATTGAAGCCCCATGCCTTCTCTACAGTCAAAAGGCTGTTACCTTTTTATTATTATTTCATTATTACCTTATATTTCTCAGTGTTAAACTATAGCCCAAATTATAATTGCTACTTGTTAAGGATTTTAATGTAATAATTATCTTTATAGCAATGGCAAATATTTTTAGAAAAGAAGTGGCAAAGGATTTAAAGATCTTATGTGTACATAAGCATGTGTACATAAGCATGGACCTTCTATTTTCAGAAGTGCCTGTGACAGCCAAAGTAGGACCTCAGTCTGGCAAGGACTTACACATTGCTTAAGTCTGTATATTGCAAGTCATGTTATTGAAATAACCCACAGTAGGGTTAATATTGACCACCTCAGCCTTTGTAGGATTTGTTTTCAATTGACACTTTTGTTGTAGTACGAAACTACAAATATTTTCATTAGAAAGAAAGCTGCTAAGTTTTGTTTGTTTTAACTTTACACTTTTGATTAGATTTCATGTGCTTCTAAGTCCATGCACTAAAGATTCATTTTGTGTATTCAGATACTTAATATATTTTGTGCAAAACACGTCACCATATGCAATTGTATTTCAGTATGAAAAAAATTCCTGTTTCAAAACTTTTTTGTGTAGTATATTTAGACATAACTTTCTAGATGAGAAACATTAGACTTAATGTTTTGTTTTAATAGTCTTATTTTTCTTCAGTAGTTTATTAATTTTGTGTAAAATAGTAAATTCTGTAAGTTTTGATTTAGAGGTTACCAAAATGCTTAATGCATATAGATGCCTTTCATTTTAGGTAAATGGGGATAGGTTGATCTGTCTAGCATCTCAGCTGGCTTGCAATTTGGAGTTTTCTGTGCTTTTCATGTGCAAGGATTTAAAAAGAGAAATTGCTGCAGTACTCATTCTTCAGTCCAAGTAAGAAGTAACAATGCAGTTTTCCAGTTTAATCCCGCTCCCCCCCCCAAAAAAAAGCCCCACAACATAATGAAGGCAATCTATTTGGTGCTAAATGTTTCTAAATTTTAGTTACTTACAGATTTTACTGTTTTCTTTCAGTTTCAAGAGACCGTATCTGGACTCCCCTGAAGTTCATAAACATACTTCAGTGGCCTGAGTTAGACATAGGTGATAGCTAACCACTATGTATGTGCCCATTTTCTTCTGTTTTGCTTTTTTATTCTGTCACAGGATAATGAAATTCATCCCACCTTATTCATTTCCAGAAAATCTTCTGTAATTCATATCTGCAATGATAGATGAAACACTTTCATTTAGCTGTGAATTGATTATCCTAATTATTTCTCCGAGTTAGATGTTATTAACAGTTCATATTCCCAGCTTTGAGTATAGCTTGGCAAAAAGCTCTGTGACCAAGGTTTTAGGAAAGAAAAGCTTTATTGATTTTTTTTTTTTAAGATCTTTCATTCATTCTATTAATCTATAACTTAGGATCAGCTACAGATTTTCCCCCTTTTTTGTTGTTTTTATTTTCTCTTCTGACTTTGGGCAGGAATATGTTTCATATAGTCAGGCCTTTCTAATCTGGTAATTCATCAGTGACATTCAGGATTTGGTTTCAAACCCCTCTCTGCTTTCTTGTAAACTAATCCTACAGTCCTGGGACCACCAAAGAGAATGTCATTTTTGCTAGAAGTCCACACTGTCAGAATTCAGGTTTACTGTATGCCAATTAACCCTCCTTTAAGCCCTTCCAAATGGCTATCAGTTTTGTTTAAGAGAAATAAGCTGTTCTTTTATTTTAGAAACAGTAATTAATTTTACATCTTTCTAAAGCAATTTTCTGCATTCTTACCAACTTCATTGATGTGAATATAAAGTACACAATAGGTCAAATTCTGACTTCAGTGGGAGTTGATAGGAGCAGTCTGCATATTTTAAAGCAGAATCGATTCAGTCTTGGTGTGCTTGTGCAGCAAAAAAAATCTTATCTTTCTATAATTTTCTTTCATATAGTCAAAGAATATAGATTTGAGTTTTTCTCGTGCTATTTTTTATGACTGCTTTACGTGAGCTCAGATGAGCTGCTTATGTTCTTAGTAAGGATATGTGTGTGTTTTTTTCCTTGTTTATTCACATATAAACATTTCACATGCTTCCTTAGAGAATTTCCTTGTAAGGCTCAGTTCTTAAGAGACTAAGAACTTGTCTAGCACATAATTTGTAAACTATGCAAAAAGCACCCTCCAGCTGAGGCAAACTCTAGAACAATTCACTTGGACCTGCTTTGCTTGCCACTGTAGTACCCTTGGATGTAAGGGTCTAGTTCAAATTGTGGCTGTAACAAGCAGCATACACTGGCGCACAGCCAGAAGTCCAGTGGGAGATTCATGTATTGGTCTTCTGTTCCAGTCTTCCATCAAACAGCTGTTTGTTGTAGCATGATTCATGTTATTTTAGATAATTTGAAAAGGATATTGCTTCTGACAACAAAAAAAAGCATAATGCCCTCTGCTCTTATGCCTTCTTCATGATCCTTAGCTGTTCTTGATCTTTCATGGGACTGGGATGCAACTTCTACTAGTGAAATGAGATTATTATATCCAAAAGAAAATGTAGAATAGTGGGCAGAAATGCTGCTGTTAAATTCAGGTGAAACTGTAGATTTTCGCTTGTGTGATCATTAAAGCCGTGTAAAAGCTGATATCTCACACTTTCAGAAGAAAGACTTCTTTTCCACCAGGCTTCTTATGCTTTAAATAACTGATTTGGCAGCCTTGATCTACTCAAATGTTACTTTCTTGCTGCCTTTTTATAACAGTCCTTTAAACAACTTGTGAGAAACTTCTTAGCTTGTTTTTAGACCACTAGAGGTAGAAAACATAGACTTAAAAAAAAAACAAACCAGAAGTTTTTCAAAGTAGACCTTTAACATAGCATTAGACTATTTCTTTCTGTAAATCATCTCTCATGCATTAAAAAGCAACTGCCAGCTGGTTTTCTTCCTGTCTTGTATGTATTTGAGGTTATAACAATAGAAGATCTAAGCTTTGCCCTCTTCCCCCCCCCCTTTTTTTATTTTAGTTGATGGTTTTGGGAAGGCTGTTTTTTCTCTTACTTTCTTAGTTACATTATCTATAAAGGTAGGGTTTTTTGGTGGTGTTCCCTTTTGGTGGTTTTTGTTTGGGATTTTTTAATTTTTTTTTTTCTTATAGTATGGCAAAGAATAGTAGGACATAAACCTTTTAAAAGTAGATTTTGTAAAATGTAGAGCATGGATAAAGGTTTGTCAGGTTTTGCTTGAATCAGACACATCTGTTAAAAGAATCAGTAGATCTGCAGAGAGGCTATGGCTATTGTCACGTCCAGGGGAATCCACTGAATCTAGACGTTCATTTAGGATTCCCTCCTGATAAGCAAATTCCCATGACCGCTTTTGAAGCTTTAAAAGCTTTGGTTTTGTTTTAAAAGGCCTCTGAGCATCGGCAATGTTTTCATAGGCATTTAGAAACAAAAAACTGAGCTTTTAAACCTTCAAACGTCGCTGTGGGGATTCACTTTGCTTCTCAGCAGACCAAGTCTGAGGTAACACCTGCAAGAAGTGTGTATCTGTGCGTGTGGATTTTGTGAGAATTGTGAAGCTCCATCTCAACTGACCCACAAATGTGACAGCAGTGTGTGTGTGTAAATCTTGTTATGTTTTCCTGTTATTCATTCTAAAGAGCTAGATATTATTTTGGTTCTGTGGAATTACTGATGTGGGTAACACAATTTTGGTTTTAGATTGTTTTCACATCTTCTCCATGTACATTAGCTGATGCAAACACTAGGAAATGGCCTTCAGAAGAACAGACTGAATGAGAGTCCCTGGTGATGTTTCATTATCTAAAGGATATTAGAGTCTTTTGCTTCAGCTTTACTTTTTTCTTCTACAGTTAAAATCAGTTGCACAATAAAAGGTAGCTTTCTGTAAGTAGATGTAAACCCATTACTACATAAGAAATAATGTTCAATACAAATGAACAAACAAATCATCAGACAGAAATACTCATTTGCACTCCTTTCCAACTCCATCTCTTTGCATCTTAAACACGTGAGGTGAAATTTTGTCATGTTTGGGGGGGAAGGGTAAGGTGGTTTTCAGAATTAAGGATAGACACTAAATTAATATATTAGAAGTGTTTTTCTCCTGTCCTGTGCTGTTCTCAAAACACCTGTTAAGAGAAATAAGCACACATTTTGTGACTGATGATACTAACTGTCAAACTTGGCACCAAATAACCTGCTGAAACTAAAATGTTGATGCAGAACATGTGCTTAACTTAACAGTCCATAACCCTGTTTTTAGAACACTGAAATACCTACCCTGAGGAAAGCTCATAAAATGAAGGTCTTTAAAGTTCATAGATTAGACCAATGAAGCTGCAGCCGTTTTTAAGAATGTGTATCTTCATTGATTCCTATTAATTCAAAATGGCCAAGTATATGAAATATGAAACGTAAAAGCACTGAATAAGTCTTTTTATTATTCTATTTTAAAGTGCATTTTCCATAGATTGTCTGAAAAAAAAAAAGAGAAAAGGGATGCTTGAAGAGGCAAACATTCTGCATTTGGGAGGATTATGTATTGCAGGAAGATCTGAAAGAACCTCTGCTTGGTTTCTAAGGGTATTTAATTGAGCTTTTTATGACATATAATGCTTAATTCCTCTAGAAATTCCCAGTGCCCTTAAGATTCTATTGCTTGAGATTAGGTTGAGTAATTTGGCATATTTCTAACTGTGTTTCCCCATGTGTAGCATTCCAGCCATGTCTATCTTATTTTACTGTTAAATATATAATTTACAAATAGATAACAATCCTGATAAGCTTGTTTGAATCCATTCTAGAACAAAATTACTTGTTTTGTATTGTGGTAGCTTCAAGCTGCTTTAGAGTAACTGTCCTCAACAAAGAAGAAATCTTTGTTATTTTATTCATCTGGAGGCATGGGAAATCAAAAATCTGGGCTACTGTATCAACTAGGACCAATTATTTCTGAAGTGCTCCTTGAGAAATAAACTTTCTGCACCGGGCAAATATGAAGTCGTAATAGATATAAGAACATACAGTTTTCCTTTTTGTACTTGTTCACACAGGGTTCATTTTAGTTTATTACTCTTAAATGAAAGAAATTAGAATAGACTATATTAAGCTGACCAAAATATTCTTAATTTGGTTTTTCTGGCTGTGTATCTATTCTGACAAAAAGCTTGCTATCTTCAATTTCACCAAATGTGCACTTTTTTTGCCTCCAAACTATATGTTTCAGTATTAGACATTTTGGGATCTGGTAGTTTTATTTCTCTTTTTCGGGAATAAACCAGAAGCATCTTCTTGTGCTGAATAGCCTGACAGAAAACGAAGATAGAACAGAATTGGTGAAGGGGAGTTGGATTGTTTTGTGGGGTTTTTGTTGTTTTTGTTTTTTCTTTTTAATCTCAGTATTCCTTACTTTTGGGTTCTTTTTTTTTTTATATTTGAACAAAACTCGGGTGAAAAAGCAAGTTGTCCTTAACAAGGAAATTATTTAGAAGTGCAACATGTTTACGTATCTGGATGAGAACAGTGCATTGTTAACAGTGACTGCATGAATCGCATGATGCAACCTTTTGACAACTGAGTGTCTGCTGGAGACATCTGTGAAGGGTGACCTTTCACCCCAAAGAAGAATGCTCTGAAGGTGGGGAATGCCATTATCTATCCTGGCCCACCATGCAGACAGGCTGCCCACCACTGTCCTTGCACCCACTTGGTTACATAGCTCTTCAGATACAAATCGGATGAGGCAAAACTAAGCAGGTTCTTCTAAAGGGGTATTGAAAGCCAACTTGCTTTTGCCTTGGTGGGAAGGCAGAGGTTAAATCAGGGGCCTCAGACAGTATGAAACTAGAATGAAACCCTTGGTCTTTAAGTAGTCTCTTTAACTAATAAGTCACCAGAAGAGGGATTGCTAATATCTGATGTGCCTGATACTCCCTGAGATCCTTTACTTCTGTAAATCACTTGCTAGCAGTGTTGTGGAAACCAGTATATACAGCACATTACCCTTCAGACACACAGGTTCAAGTTATAAATTGTAGTGCACAGACACAGAAGGCATCAGCTGTTTCTTTTTCAGGTGGTGGGAAAAGGAAGGAGGAGAAGAAGGGTTGGGGTACACTGGGGCAGAAATGCTAATAAATGGCCGAGAATGTTTTCAGACCAATGTATTTCTGATTTTCATAGAAAAGAAAATTCATTGTACTGGCTGTAATCTGAGAAACTTCCTGTTTTCATGCTCTTTTTAATTTACAAGCCTGGAATTCTTGGTACAGGTGACTCTCTGAAAAGCAATATCACATTGGTGATTGCTGCTTCTAGTAATATGCTACTGTGTTTGCAGTGGTCATTCATGGAGAGCCACCAGCTGACTATTAGTCAACAAGAACCCATGTCCCACTTGCTATAGGTGAAGTGGTGATTTCTTGTCTCAAGTGGCTGTAGTGATTTAGATGTGTGGTTTGGGCTTGTGGTATTTTTTTGTTTTGTTTTGTTTGTAGGGTTTGTGGTTGGGGTTTTTAGTTTTTTTTGGTGTGTATGTGTGTGTGTTTTATTTATTTATTTTTTTTAAGTAAAACCCAGATAATATAAGGATATTTGGCTGCTAAAAAAAAAAGCAACAAATATTCTGTCCCAAAAGGTGGAGCAGTCTTGAAGAAAACAGGTTACTCATTTCCACACACCCCCCCCAACACTTTTTAGTCCCACAGAACGACTGCATGCTTCAGCACGGATTTTTCTGCTAGTTGGATCCCAGGAGGCCTTATTGAGTGCAGCGCTGCTCAGGGAGTTGCAGCTGTATAAAGTGTGGGGGGGGGGGGAGGGAAATGTAGTTTGTACGATTTGTTCTTTACCTTGGTTCTGGTTCAGCATGGCAGCTGCACTCCGACTTTGTGTGTGACAACACAAAGGACAGCAAAAGTGAAAAGCAAGTCAGCAAGTAGAGAGACAAAAGCAACGATCAGCTAATACAGCTCCACATGGCCTAACTAATTTATGAGAAAAAACCTGTTCTGTTCATTGGATCAGCACTCTGAGGAGGCAGGTGGAATTGTAGGAAGTTTTCATTGAGTCTCTGGAGCAACTAAGGAAGTCACTAGAGATTCTTCTCAGTTTGAACTTTATCAGGGTCTACGCTTAATCAATATGGTATTGGAAAAAGAATTAATTACTAAAGCAGAATAAAACAGCTGCATTTTAAACTAAGGATCCATCAATTCAGTAATCTTCCAGTTACAGGCTAGGTGCCGTGAGGATCATTTTGACTTCATGTAATGAGGAACTGAGGGAGTTTCCTCATGAACAGGCTGGGAATTCACATTAGCCTATTTCAGCTATTTGTCATCAGTACAACTCATTTCTCCCCTTCTGAATTACAATTTGTATTTGATATACTGTCAAACCCACAAAATTCCCATATTCATGGAACTGAAAGCATTAATGCGGAAATCATTGTCACCATGAGAAAAAGTCTTAACCTTCCTGAGCCTCTTTATTCTATAGGCTGCGGCTCGAGTGGTTTCATGCCGGACATACCTCTATTGTGTTCATTGTGAGGGTCAGGGACCTGCCTGTTGAAGAAGCAGTAATTTGAACACAGCCTGTAAATGTTTCATCTGTAATTTCCATAATGGTGAATTTCAAGGAGGGCTGAGAAGGGTTATGGGAGATGAATTAGGTTTTTAGTGAGCTCATTAGGAAGCCAAACAGAGTTTAGACAGCAAGGCGGTGAGTGTGGCTGTAATCAGTTCTGCTCGCTTTGTTCCCTGCCTTCGGGACATTTTTTGAAAACTTCATGGCAGGGGCTGATGAGAATATACTGAGCAGAGGCTGCAATCTGATGGTTGACTTGTTGATTTGTAAACCTCTTAATTCATTTTTTGTTCAATTTAATCTTTTCTTTCTTAAGGAAAATTAGTTGAATGTTAGCCCTCTTTGCACTATTCACCTCTTAAATTATGCTCATTTTGAGGAGCTTGTTATGCCTGAATAAACATGAAATGACTTGGCATTTTCCCATAAGAGGCACACCCATTTTAATACCATGTATTTACCATTCCTGGAAATGTCTCATTAACTTCTGAAAATCTGTGAGCATGATATTTTTGGGCTACTGTAACACACCTCTTGGCAGTCACAGAAGGCAGTTTGGTTAATGCCTCATAATATCCATTTTTATTCTCAACATGAAGAAAGGCTCTCTATAGAAAATTGATGCAGTTTGCTCTGCTAATTTTCATGCTCATTCCAATTAATTTAACATGACCCAGATTTTCTTCCTCGGGCTCATCCTGACTAATTAGTAAGGCAACACCTAGAACAAGTTCTGTTTAATAACATCGTGGAACACTAGTTGTGAGTGATTTTGATGCTAATAAAGATATTCACTGATGGGACAGATATTTGATGTCAATTATCGTATGTAATTTAGAAGTCCCAATGTGCTGGATAGAGTATAGGAAGGCTGGCAAATCACTGTGGGAGATAATTTTTTTCTTTTTGTTAAAAAGACTTCCAAAGCACCTAGCTATCCTCAGGGACCAATTAGTTTATTTTTTTGGTACAACTAGTAGTACTGTCAACTAATTCCCCAGTAATAGATGGGGTGGTGCTGCTAAGGATGAACAATCTGCAAACCGTCAATGGCCAGGGCCCAGACCTGCATTACTTACCAAACCTTTAACATGTATGGGAAGAGCCACCACGGGCACCAGAAAGTGGCGCTGGTTGAGGAGAAAAGTATGGCCTGCTCATCGCCTTGAAATAGCTTCTCTTTCCTTGCCACCATCCGGATGAATCTATTTTGTAGGAAGTAAAAGGGGCTGAAAAGGGGCCTTGCTAGTGCTTCATAAATGAATTACGAACAATGGTGTTTCTTATTTCAGAAAATGGTCCAGACCTGCACTCCACGTGATAATTCTTTGCTGCGCTCTGAGAGCCAGGAAGAAGTTATCTTCATTCCAAAGCACAGGGCTGATGCACATGTTAAGTGTCCTTGCTGCTGAAAGACTGGCATCATGGGCAGATCCCAGTTCCTCAGAGCACTTCTCCCTGGGAAAGCTATGTTGTTCTGTGTGCATCATCCATGCTGACAGAAACATAGTGTGTGAGGCAGGTGAAGAGTGAGGTCCATAGAATGTTTTGTCATTGAGCTCATTGGAGGTAGAAACATGAAGTGCCAAATCCTAGTTTTTTTACCTGGTCTCTTAGAACAAATTCCCACGCATGCCACAGAAAGATAAAGACTGGATGACACTGCTGTTCATACTTCACAATTTTGGTCAGCAACAGATACAAAAACCTGTGTGATCTCTTTACTGAAATTGTAACACTAAGAGTTGCTTTTGCTCCAAGTTACATAAACGGAAATACTGCTATTTAGCCAAAGAAGAAAAGAAATAAGATGTCCAGGTGTATCTATTTTGATCACAAGTACTTATGTCCAAAAAACCTGCCTTCTAACGGAGTATTTCAGGATATAAAGAAAGCATATTCTCTTTAAGATACATATTTAGAGATGAAGTATTAGTAGAAACAGTAACCATATTCAGACTTGCAAAATGTAATGCTCAAATGAGGACAGGAATGTACTGACATGTTTGTCTTAAAAAGTAATAATGTATAATATTCACTTATGTAAGAGCCATCACCAATTACTATCAAAAGGAATACTATGTATTACTTTTAAAGCAGTTTTCACTGAAAGCTGTGTTCCTTGCTCATTTGAACACTTTTGAAAACCTTTATTCCTAAAGTTTGCTGAAGGTCCCTTTCTGAGCCAATAACAGAAAAAGGAATATAATATCTTGCGTTAGACAATACTCAAATGCAATTAGCATCTCAATTCTTAGCTGCTGTATAAATCTCTGGTAAATTTTAAAAACTGCCACACTACACAGGTAAAAATGCCTTAACTATACAATGGCAAAGGGGGGTAATGTCACTGGAATCATTTCACAGAATTTTTAAGAGGCTGGGGATAGGAGAGAGGAGAAGGGACTGTGTGAAGTTTCTTCTAATACATTCAAACACTGTAGTTTCTGGATTGATGCCATAAGCAGCTAAGAAAGGATTCCTGTGAACAGCCTTGCAGTAGGGAGTCAGATATGACCATGTCTACAGTGATTCCTAGCTGGTGTCAGAACATGACCATTCTGTTGTTCTGGGTCAGCGGTAAATACCTCACTCAAATGGTGCAAAGTCAGCCAGTTCTTAATTTTTTATCTCCTCAAGAGTGCATTCAGTGACTTTATCACTGAGAAGAATGACTCCCCTGCCTAGTGTGATCAAGATCTGGAAATTTGCTGCATCAGCACATTTAGCCCAGACTGCTATTTGATTGGTGGGGCTTAGGTTTGATCTTATGGCATACATGTCAGAGCTGCAACTGGCTAGGTGAATAGCCTGTCCAGGGGGAAACTCAGTTTAACCCCTCTGAACCTGATGGAAGAGAAGTCTCATAACTTGCCATGTCTTTTGTTTGGGGTCCCGACATATAGCCAGCCCTCTGAAGGGGAGGAGTGGAGTGATGGAAGTTCCCTAGAGCTCAACTTGTGAGGCTCTTCCCTAGGAACAGCCCAGGGACACAAATCAGTCTAGGAAGACTTTGTAGGCACTGCATATTTGTCTTATGCAACACTTTCTGCTACAATGAAAGACTTGAAATGAAATTACAGTTTATGAATAGAAAAACAAAGCATCAGGTGTCAGCTCTTTTGATCACTTAAACCAGGTCCAAATAATTTTATGGGATAATTTGGGTGAAGACATAGTTTGGGTGCTGTTTTTTAGTCATATTATCCTGAAACAATCCAGTAAAATTACAATGGGAGAAAATAAGTTGCCTGTCAGCCTTTTGTGTCTTTTTTTTTTCCTTTTTGTCAGCCACTTGAAATTTTCTGTCCAGAATTCATATGTCTTTATGCTTGCTTCTTCCAGTTTGAGGAATTTGGATATTCCTAACTGTATCTTCCCTCATAGCTGAAGCCAGACTCTAAGAAGCTAGAAGGGACTGCACAGGGGCTTTGGCTCTTAAATGCTTGCTCTTATCATCTGTCTACTGCACTTGAAAAACAAAACTTTTCAGGGCTTTCCAGTAGCTGATTCTAAGCATCCATTTTATGTGTATAGCAGATGAGGCATAGATGGCTTATACTTTACCTTTGCAAGGCTCCTTGGAGGAAAAGACTCCTGAAAAATGGTACCCAAAGCAAATATGGGGAGATCCAAAGCACATGGTTGTGTTGTGGAACATGATTCACCAGTGGAGTGAACATCAGATCAAGCCCTTTATTGTGAGCACCAAATAGCATACCACTTATAAACATTATTAATTATGTTTCCAAATACACAGCACACTATATTTAAAGTATGGGCTTTAACTTAAACCTGCAAGAGCAGACTGTCAGTATTCCCACGTAACCCTTCACATTCTGGCATTTTCCAGACTGCCAGCCAAATGAACACTTTAGGAGGAGGTGCATATATATGCCTGCAGCACCCAGCGGGTTAATCCACCCTACTGTGCATAGGTGTTGGAGCTCTTATGGTATGTAAGACTTGCCAAGTTTGGAGTTGTTTTGTATTTTTTTAATTTTTTTTTCTGGACTATGCATTCACAGCAAGCATCTCTTCTTATGCTGCTCAGGTGTTTGTGAATGCATACCAAGATGGTGCTCTTATTTGTGTTTTATGTAACATACACATTTGTGCACATTTTATCACCTGGAAAAAGCTTTTATGGTTCATTTTACCACTTTTCTATTAAAACATTATTTTTTGTTGTTGTTAATTAAACATTCAGCCATCCTTTTTTTTTAAAATACATCTTAAAATAGACTAATGTGCATTTTGGTCTTGTGGCCTAACAAATGTCCGTTTTAATAACTGAAATTTTTAACTTAGTAACTCTCAGGAATAAGCATCTGTTCCATTTCTACTTCTAACTTTTTTTTTTTTGAAATTATGAAAAAGTTCCATGAATGTGTACTTACATGCAATATTTCAGCTGATGCTTTTTTAATAGTTAAATAACCCTGAAAAGAGCGGTTTCTAATGTGGACAGCACACGGATTCTTACTGTATTAGTGGGCATCATTTTTAGGGATCTGGACAAACAGTTGTGTCCAACAGCATCTTGTTTAAGGGGAACTGCAAGACAGTAACATACCTCACATTTTTTTAAGTTTGTGGCAGCTCTAGGGAAAATTGAGATGCTCGCATGACTATTTGTCTTTGAAAAAATCTAATTATTTTTATTCTTAAAGAAACTACATTAATGATTTAATGAAGAAGAAGAGTGCAGGTTTTAGCCATCCTCTACTTTAAGTTCTCCATATTCTGCTATATATAAACAACTGCAAAATATTAAAGGTTAAATATTGATAAGATTATACTATTGAACTTAATTACTTAACTTCAGCTGCAGGTAGAATTTTACTTGACCTTGGCTATTTTGCCCACATTTGATATTATTCTAATGACTAAAATAACAGGAGAGCAAATGACAAACGGTACTTAAAATAACATACAGCTTTTTAATGTATGCTAACTTTGGCACAGTTGATTGAGGAAACTGAGAACATCCCACTTACTCAAACAGGGATAAAGAATCCCCCAAAAGAAATTAATCTTTTAAAGAAAATGTGTTTTAGGAAAAAAAAAAAGAAATATTTTTTTTGTCTCCTGATTTTTTTAATGACTTGTTACTGTTGTCTCAGCTGTAGCCAAAGTCTGCAGCTGGTATTCTTAACAGAATTACTACGAGGATGCTAAAAATACTTCTCTAAAAATATATAAAATAGCAATTTAAAAAGAATTTCATTTAGACAGCAGCACAAGGACATTTTGTGTGACAGTGTTCAGTAAGATGAAAATTTCAAACAGAATAACAGCTGTTTATATTCACACTGCAAAATAATTACTGAAGCAGACAAAATACTTAAACTTAATTTAATAATGCTTTCCTTCAACCTAGGTGCCAAACCCTGGGAGTAAACTTCCCAACTTGTGCTGAGGTGGGGAGGGGAGATTTGAAGTTAAAAATGCATAGAAACAAGTGCACTGAACACTTTTCTGGGTGAGGTACTGAGTGAGTTTCACTTTTAAACAGAAAAGCATCATAAATCAGCATAAACCACGAGTTTTAATGAGTATATCTCCTCTGGAATTGTGCAGTGCTTGCAATTCTGTGTGAACAAGACAAGGATCTGGTCTTACACTCCTTACTCAGGCAAAACTGCCACTGACATTAACGATAATTTTGCTTGAATAGAACAAAGTGCTTGGTGGTGGTTGTGCCAGCATGAGGGGTGCGAGATTAGTACAGACGTGCAAAAAAGTACAGCTTCAAATGGCTGTACCTTTGACTTCTTGAGCTAGCATTTCCTCCAACTACAAGGATCTTAATTATAACATTTGCTGGTTCAAAGATTAACATTTAGCATTCTGGGAAAGACTTTCTGGACTTTAGTAACCTGATCAGTACGGTTTCCTTTTGGTCTCTGCCTCTTTCTGGTTCTTTGTATTGCAGAGGAGATGATAGTATCTGGCACATTCCTTGGATGACTTGAAGATAGCAGCCTTCTGTGTTTGGGGCTGAAAGATTGTGAACTCTGTGTTAGCAGAAATGCCACACAGGGGAGGTGAATAGAACATTAAAAAAGCTTTAGCTTTAGGTACTGCAGTGCAAGCAGAGTTGAATTTGAGAGCTGGGACTTAAGTGGACATTTGTCCCTGCTTTCTTCCTTAATAAAATCTGAGTGTTAACTGTGGATAAGGGCATTTGAGAGATCACTAAAAATGAATCATTGAGTGCCCAGAAGAGCTTTATTATGATATACTATGGAGAACTTTAGAATATACCATGTACTTTTTACATGCTTATTGAATGCATGTATGAGTTACTATTACAGAAGTAAATTGTTTTGTCCTTTGCTGCAGAAGCAAAATAATTTGCCAAATTAAAATGTCAAAATAAAACTCATCAGAAACTGGATCTGTGTGGTCCTTTCTGGCCCTGTGTTCCCATCTAATTTTCTTTTGCCCCTTGAAAGGCTATTGAGCAAAAAAGCACAAGCTCCTACCAGCAATGATTGTTATGCCTGTGTGCGTGTGTAATCCATTCTGAAAAACCCTTACACAAATAGTAAATCTGGAAAAATCTCAGTGCAGAAGTCCTGACTGGCTAAACTCAGTGTGGAAAAAAGAAAACCCCAAACCTAAATTTTAAAAATCCCCAGACTGATATCAGGTTCCAGGACTGAGTTCTTGTAGATAAAGTCAAAAGAGGTCTCTTAGTTCAGTTTGTTTGCCCCAGTAGTATTTAGATTGAAGGAATTATTCTGTTCCTGAAGTTCTGCGTAGAAGTTGCCACTGCCCAGTTAACCAGTGTGAAAATACCATGGAAAATAAATTATTAAGCTATACTGTTATTACCAACTTGCCAGCCCCAGAGAAACAAATGCAGCCACATTTACATATGTGTCCATCTGTCTGTTTTTACACTTTATGTCTTCAGCCAGTGGGTGAAATTGTTTTAATCCAAGCTGCAGTCTGATTTTTTCCTTCCTCTTTCTTTTTTTTTTCCTGCTGATATTTTTCTCTGTGTATGTTATTTGTAGATGGACAGGCATATTCTTGACAGTAGCTAGTTCTTAATTGTCCTTCTAAGTAACCTAATCTATCCGGCCACGGCAGTTTTAACTGGAGTAAGCAGCAGAGTTCTCCATGGATAATTTTTGTTAGTTAGCAGATTGTTACCATCTCAATGTTGCTGAAATCCCTAATCTCAGGTCAACGTGAAGCTGCAGTGGTTACAATCCTGTTGCCTGATGCAGTGTGAATGGAAGTGCTTTCTGTCAGAAACATGTGGTCTCTTCAGTGGAGAGCCTGAGTAAATCCTGTGTAAATAGAGGGAGGCTAACAAAGGATGAGCCCCTGCAGCTCAGAGCATTTGGAGCCATTTGGAGGCTGAATTTGCTAAATGCTGCTTATACCGCCTGAAAAGTTGAAGAGAAAGGAGCATAAAATCCCTTCTTTTTTCTCTTTCTGCTCCTACCCTGGGGGGAGGGTGTTAAGGGCCAGGGAAGCCTGAGGTAAGCCTATGAAGATTGTTTTTTCAGTGCTCTTTTGAGTGTGAAAAAGGTGGCATGGGTCACTGTCCCCTCTTTAATGTCGGAAAACCCACACAGTTAGTAAATGTTGCATGTAAACTAAAGCATTTCATCCCTTCTCCTGCACTCCACGGCAGTGGGCCATGAACTAGTCACTTGAAAATCGCAGAAAAATTTCACTTCAGCATGTCCGGACAGTTTAGCACAGCAGGAACGTAAGAGAGATCAGCAATTAGCAGGTTGCTTTACTGTTCCCCTTGTCTGCATTGGAACACTTTTTTCACCTGATGTGAAAAAATGCTGGATTACAACGAGCAAGCCACCAACCTCTTGGCTGTATAGAAGAGCTTAAAATTTAAACCGCTGATTATTAATTCTCTCTTTAAAAACTAGAAAAATACGTTGCTGGCTTTTGAATTTAATTTCTAAGAATTCTCTATTCACTTCACAAATAAACACGAGCTTTAAACACAGACAATTAAAGGCACAAAAAAAAAATCCAGGCTTTTTTTTCTGGGTTTTTTTTTTTTTTTAAGCAGGAAAATAGTAAAAGGGGAACTGTGAAACATTGCAGTTCTGCAAACAATTTTGGAAGATGTGAATCACCGATTTTATAGCATGTGTACCTATAACAATAACATAGCTGGAATGTCATTCCTGTCTTTGAGTAAATAATAAAATATTTGCAAATGCCTTTCTGAAAATAAGATAAATTAGTGATTATAGAAGTGTGCCTATCCAGAAATAGAAAAGGATCAGTTTTTCTTCTGTCACTTGTTGTGAATACACTTTAGATACCAGATACCATGCAACTCTTTAAGCCTCTAGCATATATTGCCAGATGGCAATAGGGACTTGCTCCTGACTGGCAAACTATACTAAAATGTGATTAGACCAAGTAGAATAGCTTCTTAGGTGAGGTGTCTGATAGTGGCTTTAGTTCTCTTCCTTTTATTCCTATTTGAATTTACAATAGATATTAACGCTTGGACTGTGTGAAATTTGTACATCATCTTTACAGTCACAACCCAGTGGAACTGCTGGATTACATTCTGGAAAGTAAAAGATCTTGCAAAAGAACAGCAGAGAGAGGGCCAGGTCTTCGTCTCCTCCTTGCTGCGGAGGGCAAAAGACTATCATGTAGTAAGAGAGGTGGTAGTGCTATATGTCTGAAGTCTTCCTGAACCTTCTAGTACACCAGTGTCCAGCCTTACTTTCTCTCCAAGATGCTTACTGAAACATGATATACCACCATGAGACATGTCTGGTGTTCCAGAGACACAAAAAGGGAGAGACTGATTATAGCAGCTCACTTGAGCACACCCTATACCAGGATGGGGCAAGTGATGACTGAGCATACGGGCTAGCCTAGGATGCCTGGACAGCTTCTGATGGCTTCTCTCCTTCTGCAGTCAAGTGATTCAGAGAAACCAGCGCACATAGTGGCAGAGCAGTGCTGAAGATGGCACAGCTCTAAACTGGGATGCCCGCTTGAACTCTTTGTGGTTTTCAAAATCCCAGGTTTGCCACCCATAACATGTCCTAAATCAGTTTCCCTAAGCAGTAAGACACAGAGAAAAACATTGCTTTTGTGGTGTGAGGACACTAAATCAACTTCCATGAACAGGGATCATTAAAAGGAGGGAAAAAACCCCAAACCCATAGCCAGCACTTCATTCAAAGACTTGTGATCTTCTGAAGCTGAAAGGCTAGAAGACCTGATGATTTTAACAGGGTGGAATGGAGATAAGTAGTTCTCCTGAAGGGTCTTTGGTTCTGGACCTGGCCTTCCCTCACTATTAGTCCTCCCTACAGCACAGACTGTCTTATCTTCAAAACATATTCAAACACTTCTATTTCCAGCTTTTTGGCAGTGGTAATTAACCAGATTTTTAAGATTTTTCTCTGCTGGTGATGTGGATCATTTACTAAGCTGAACATCCTTATTACTAACGATTTACAATACTTATGTGACCAGATGGACGCATTATAAGTACAAACAAATAATTGCAAATGTGACTATAAGCTGCATGCCGATTATCTTCTTTGTTTTGCATTCATATCTACATATTCTACTCATCAAAATACTGGACTGAAAGACTGCAGAGTAGTTTACTTAAGATCAGGATAGTGCACTGCAGCTTTCCTTTTCAAAATCCTTTAACTTCACTTTCATATTGCTTGCACTACTCAGAAAAAATGGTGAAGTGTCTTGTCTCCCCTTCATTTTAGATGCCCTTGCTCTTCTGTCTTTTCCCTTAGCATGGTAAACCATAAAGATGTAAGGGACCTCTGACAGTGAAGGAACTCAAATACTGGTTCCCAAAACACAGTATTCCAGAAATCAGTTTTCTTACTACTCTGCTTGTTATGATGGTAATGGGAAATATTTCTAGAGTTTGAATCTGGGCTTCTGTACTTTGGCCTTACTATGTTATCCTTTTCAGTTACTATTTTGCATAGATTAGGAATTTGTTATTCATTCTGTTCACAAATAGTGAAAAGACTAGATGAGCATCTTCTAAACAACAGTTGCTTAATCTTTTGCTGGGGCCTTACTCTGTGGGGAACACAAAGACTAGGGTTGAGATAATAATGGTAGTGTGGAGGACTGTCAAAGAGGAATTCATTGATGCAGTAAGGTTGTACAGGCCTTCTGTAGGATCGGACTCTGTTTCCTAAAAAATCCTCAGTTGTGTGAACATTGGTGTCAGGAAGCTAGACTGTCCAAAGTAATCAGTTTGTAGCAAGTTAAATTTGAAATGATGCAATGACAACCCTGCTCTAACTACTTATTTCATATTTTTAAGATAAGAGGTAGTCTCCTTTGTTTTCAATGTAAAATAGTTATGTTGTGGAAGGAAACCCTCAAAATGTGCCAAGTATCTGCACACAGAGCTTGTGTGGAAGTTCAACTTCCCCAACTTCCCACTGTGTAAAGAAGACTTGCATCTTCAGCATCTTCCACAAAACCTTCTGCTAGGAGAGAAGGTCTCTAAGTAATCCTCTGTGGGTCACTTTGCAAACGAACTTCATCTAAACTCTCTCCATCTCTTACAGGGGTTATTGAGACTATTACACAGCATTGATATAATCTGAAACAAGCAGGGTAATATGCATAATTCTCTACTGGCTTGAATCCTGCCCAGTCATTGACACCTTCACAAAGAGAGTGACACTCAAAAAATCTCCACTTTCTTAGAACAGTGATAGGGTTTTGCTATCACTTGTACTCTTTGCACAAGAATAAATGAGTGAACAGTGTGCAAAGCAGGAGAAAGTCACCTTTTTTTCTTCTTTTCTCTTTTGCTGCTGTGTGAAAGACAGTGTCAGTGGGCCAAAATCTAGGCTTCATTTCACCACTAGAAAACTGGGGTAATTGTGCTTATGTAGTTGCAATTTCCATACAAATTAGGATTTGACTCTACTCTTCTTACAAATTACCATCCGAATCAGAATATGAACAATTCACATGAGCAGAATCACTTGTAATGATGGTTTAAATGATTTAAATTTAGATTCCTTCATACAGCAGTTAAAAATATAGCTGATCCATTCCACCATAGTGTGACTTTCAAGTCAGTTCACTTTATTTCACTTTTGATAATTTTGTTTTCTTCATTTAAAGTAAATTGTGTTTATTTGGATACAGCAGACTAAGATCAGGCTCTCCATATCCAAAAAGCAAATCATGCCATCTTGAAAAATCTGTTATGGGCTACTTCTAAGATTTCTTGCCACTAGAAACGTTATCCATTAGCGTGAGCAGTTGTAGTCCTATTAAAGACATGACAATACAAATTAACAGGATTGTGTCTGTAGTTCACCAAGAGCAACAAATCTTGCTGTGTTTATCTTTTGAGGTCATTTGGAGGTACGATATTTGAATTTTCTTTCCTGAGGTTATGGAATAGATTGGGGAAGCACTGACCCAATGGGAGCAATGAGGCAATGGGAGCTTCAGCTGAATTTTCCTCTCTTGGGCTGCTACTAGCTTTTTAAAACCAGTATATTATGAAACCTCTCCAAAGGGTCTCAACACTGATTTAGCATGTAAGTGCCTCCTGCTGAGGATGCTCACAAATGGGAAAGTATGTATATGCAGATAAACAGGAATTTGTCCATTCAGAGAGTGAACAAATGCTTCTGTGATGCCAATGGGTGGTGCAGAGCAGAAGTTTTGCAGGTCCATGCATCCTGTGTATGCACACATAGCTTTTACATAAAGAGACAAAGATATCTTTATCTTCACGACAGATAGACAAACAGACTGACTGACTTCAAACTTGCACTTTCAGTAAGGATTTTTTCCCCCCATCTCTGGGTACTGCTTTTCAAAATTGCCTGAGGCTACAGTACAGCACCTCAGATCCCCAAGGCCCATTGCCTGGCTCCTAATAGCCACTCTCCATCTGTGTCACATGAACAGCTGATGAGATAGCTCCAGTGTCTGTATTTTGGAGAGCATATCCACCCAGGTTAAAATGCTGGGGTTGCCAAGGAGCAGTCAGAAGCCATTAGTGTTTGTGAGAATTTGCCTTGCAGCAGTTCCTTGGCATAGTGGAAAGTGTGTGTGTGTGTGTGTGTGCCCGCGTGCGAGTGTGTGTGAGAGAGAGACAGAGAGGGGTAGGGTGGAATATGGGGGGGGGGAGTGTACAGAGCAATGGATAGGAGTGCTTTCTAAATAACCAATGTCTTGCAAAAGTGAACAGTTGGTTACAGCATTTAGGGCTTCCATAATCTCTTTGATTAGTTTGCTGTGATTCGAGTCTCCTTTCTCTATATTTAACAGAAACAAACAGAAAAAAATAAAATAAAAAAAAAGCAGCATGAGAAAGAGAGCAGTGACTTCAGGGTCTTGCTCTGGTGTTTGGGCAGATGGAAAGGAGCTGCTCTGCCTTGGGGCAGGGTGGTTGTAATGAAGTGGCCTGTCAGTCTGTAAATAGTGAGGGTCATCTCTTCCATGTGATGGAGGGTATCACATTGCAGTGAAAATGGAAATGTCAATAAAATTAATCTGCCAGCTCTTTGCTGTGGCTTTTTCTGTCTCTCTGGTCCAAAAGGGTTGGTTTTTCAAAGGGGAGGCAGTGGAAGAAGGGTGATCTGGCACAGGAGAGAAGATAGAGCTGAAATGCAAGTTTTGAAGCAAATGGACTGTATGTAGCAGCAACGTATTTTGTTTAGTAGCACTACAGAGCTAGACAAAGCTATAGGAATTAGCTCATGAATCTATAGCATTCCTCAGGAAGCTATGGAGCGTCTAGCTCAGGCTACATTGAGCACAGAGTTTATTGTTTTAGGCTTTCTTGGACAAGGTTTTTACTTAGCATGGGATTTATGGCATTTACTGCTAATGAATGTCTATTCTTAAATTACAAAAACGACCGTCTCAGCACAATTCCCAGATGTCCTTCCAGGACCTCAGCTTCTTAAACACCAGCAGGGAGCATAAACTCTCCACTTCTCTGTTTTCCTCTTTCGTGTGGCTCCGGGCTAATGATGTGTAAGGAAAACACAGCAATCTATAAAGTCTCAGTGCTGTCCCAGTATTCTTCATTTATTTTGCATTTGATTATGCCACAAGTCGGATCTTGTTTCTTTCCTTTTTTTTAAAGTTATTAGTTCAAATATTAATGTAGGAATATGGCATATATTGCTGCTCTTGATTGATGCCTTCCCAAAAACAGGAAGACGTGCTCGTATGAATTTTAAGAAAGTAGGGGTCCTGCAATGCCTTGCCAGAAGAGTTTTTCAGATACATAATTTAGATGCCCTCCAGGCAGGCTTTCAAGGCATTTTTGCTGGAGGGCAAGAAAAAATAACTATGACTGTTAAAAGTAAATGATTTTTGCTAATGCACAATTAATGCCAGGGAAAAGCACAGAAGAGAAAGATGTTGATGGAAAGTTCTGATTAAGTGAGAGCTCTACCTTGATGTGCATCTTTTTTTCTTTTTTTTTTTTTTTTAATGATAATAATCACTGATGCAGAGATGTAGAAGTTTTCATGTCATGCAAATGCTGTATGCAGGGTCATACTAGGTGCACGTGTTTGTGTGTGCGTATGTAAGTGTGTTGGGAGGTGATGGTTATGGGGAGGGGTTCATCTGACAGTGTGTTATGTGCACTGAACGGTGACATGGTTACTGCCACCTCTGCAGAGGGCCTCGAATATATAGACTACAGAACATTTAACTTGATTACTTATAGTATGTATTCAGAATGGTTGTAGGGATGCATTTACTGTGAATGGGTTTTCTTGTGGCAGGTTTTCCCACATTGAATCCCATAATTGACAAAGAGCTATTGCACTATGTCAAGCACACAATTTAATTGAATTAATGATATATGCATGTGTGAAACACAAAATTAGTATTTGGAGAGACATGGTTTCTAATTTTTACTTATTTGTATCAGCACTTGTATATAATGAGAAACTGTATGTGTCTGATCTAGCAAATCAAAATAAGACTGTAGTAGTGTCTTGGTAATTAATAATACTTTTTGGCTTCTATACTTTGTTCATTAAATGTCCCCTTCCTGTTTTTCCCTTTGTTGTAGGAGACGGTTTAGACAACAGCGTAGCCTCACCTGGTACAGGGGATGACGATGACCCAGACAAGGACAAAAAGCGTCAGAAGAAAAGAGGCATTTTCCCCAAAGTAGCAACAAATATCATGAGAGCATGGCTTTTCCAGCATCTCACAGTAAGTGGTGCCCAAAATCAAAATAGGTTTCTATTCATATGCCTAATGAGGTTTATTCATCGTTATTAGAAATCAGTTGTCCCCATAATTTTTGGACCATTATTAAGGCTCAATTATTGCTGCTTAATTTTCTTTATTCTAGTATTTTTTTTTACGTGGCTCTTGGAATCATGACAAATCTGAAAGAAACCCTATAAATATATATGTTTCTCTACACACATACATGCCTATAGAGAGAAAGAGGGATAGTACAAAGCCTTAGCATGGAACACCACCTACATATAAAGTAACCATTTTTTTGCTTTGAACTATTAAAAATGTTTCTAAGGACAAAAAAAGAGGGTTTCTTCTTTAGCATTTATAAAACTCTGCTTTCCTGATTCTTTACTGCTGGCCTCTGCTTGCAAAATCTTCACATGTATCTGGTGGAAGACAGATCCCCAGTCATTGTGAGCTGAAATACACTGTGGATGTTAGAGAAGCCAACATAGCAACTTGCAAACTTGTCATTGTTATTTTTGTGAGAAATACAGAAGGCTTATGTATTCCTTAATTCTCGTGTTGCATAACAGATACAATAAACACCTTTTCAGCTTCTCTGTAAGTCCATTATGTAAAAAAACTAGCCATATTCACATTTGGGGGAGAGAGATTAAATATGTGAAAAAGCAATGCTTTCTTTGTCGTCCCGCTTGCAATTGGGATTATGTGTTGGTGTTCCGTTGACTATTATAGTTTCATTTAGGCATCAAAACACGGTTCCACCCAGTAGCACTCTTTGTAGTTTACTTCATGTGGGAAATAATGGAAACTGGTAAAATTATCAATTGATTTTCTTCTTCCTCACTGTAAAATTGTTTCTCACTTGCAAAGGCTTAAAATGCTAACTGTTATTAACTACCCCTTCTTCTACCAAAGTTTTATAAATTTCCACAGTAGCTGATGTTGGTTACAGTGTAATGATTTCAGGACAAGGTACCCGATTTATTTATGATAGGGACTATCGAACTGCTCTGCTAGCAGCACAGCTAAGGGGGGGAGCGATAGATCCACATTTCTAAACCATCATTTTGATGTAAGGACATTAGTAGCAAACTAAGGTGCATTGATCTGGCCTGTGGGGTCAGGATTAGCTGAAATAGCCAGTGTCTCTGCTGGAGTAGTGGTTATTCCTGCCTCCCAGCTATGGCCATTTCAAAGGTCAGGTGCCCTGTACCCACTTGGCTCAGAGGAATTAGACAGAACATGAGTCTCCAGGCTGATTACTTAACCAAAGACAAAATAATGAGTCCTAAGCAAATACTGACTAATTGAAAGGGCTGTAAATCCATTACATATTGGTCAGGGATAATCAGGAGTATTTAATCACTTTTATCTATTCAGAAGCACTGAAGCTGCAACAGCAAAGCCCTGAACCTTGCCATGTGCTTATTATTCTCATCATTATCAAAATTACTTCACAGCTGTTCTTTGCTACATCACCTCAGCTGGAGATTTACTAACCTGTAAAATGTTTTTAATTTGGAAGTCGAGTGTGAGTGGAGGGTTTTTCATTTAGCTGTAGGATATCTTTGGAGGAGTAGTACAGGCAGACAGCAAAAAAGCAGGGCCACAGATAAACCGGTTTGTTTTGTACATGTCTCTGTGTTAATTCCATTTCTCTCATGAAATTTGTGATACTTTGTTTTTTTCTCCCTGCCTTCCTTTCTCATGTGCTCATTGAAAGCATTCGACACATACTTACTAAAAGGCAACTGCCTCTCACTTCTCTTGAGGAAAGTCCTCCTGGCTTTTTTAAATCCCTTTTCCTTGATTCCACCCTCTCTCTCCTGACCCTCTTCATCCTGCATGAACTGGGGAAATTTGCCATCACTGGTGAGGATGGTCTCACAAAAAATAAAATTAAATGAACACAAAAAGCCCCAAACCTTTTACCATCCAAGCTTTAATGAGTTTGCAGGTGTTGAAAGATTTACTGTGCTGTAATTCTCAGACCTGCAAACTGATAATGGAGACCCCTGACCAGTGCAATGTAAATTCAGAGAGATTCTTGCCATAAACACATGCAGGGAGGAAGAGAACCCCTTTCTTTTAAAGATCTTGCATTTTTTCTCAAATTAGTTTGTCCATTCAAAGTGCAATGCTGGCTGAGCCAGAACGGGGGAATCTGTGATGTACAGTTTTATTGTTTCAAGTAAATATCTTTACAATGGCAGTCCATGATTCAATGTACATTCCTTCATTACTACTCTAACCTTATTTCAAATTGGTTTGTTCCTCCTTTGTGCTGTATGACCTGTTCTTGTATTACAATAATCCCCTGATGTACCCTTTTTTCTTTCTCTCTCTCTTTTTTTTTTAAAGAAACTAATTGAATTATCTCATTATTTTAATTTGTTAAGCAAATGTATTTTACATCTCAGGATGTGTTCTTAAAAAAGGAGCTGCTTAGGCTTTGCCCCCTGAATGGGCCATTGGTACATTTTGACATTCATGCATTCATTAAGGAGAGGAACATAAAAGAGCTCTGGTTGTATTTTTTTTTTCAAACACCCAACCAGCACGGAGCAACTTTTCCATAAGCCACAGGGGTCTCTCTACATATGTTCTCAACTGCAGGCCATTGTCACCTATTCTGAATACCTCAAAAGGACAAATAAAATACTAAAGGCCAACTGTAGCAATTGTTAGCTGTTAGTTTCAATATGACAAAAATCATTAACCTCTGGTTTCCCTGGAAAGAGAGGCAGTGGCAGTCCATCTCTTATGGCATGGATTAAACTCGAAATTCCTTTAGACTGTCAAATTCAAAGAGAGTAACTTAATTCTGACTAATTGTATTTATTTATGATTTTAAATAAAATGTAACTTTTTTTCCTTATTCAATCAGTTTGCAAACTCCTAAGGTAGCCAATGTTAAAAACTGAATTGCCTAAGAGGCTTTTTTTGAAAAGACAGACACTCAAACTCTGATGTAGAGTGAATATATCTGACAAGCTGTGTCTTTCAAAACAATTTCTAACCCCTGTTGCAGCTTCCATTTTGCAGTAACTTTAATTATATTTGAAATAGGATACACATACATGTTTTTATTGTTGGAAATTAAATGCAAGGAGTAGGAGCTTCTCGCATGTTCTCGTTTGCTTACTGAGCTCTGTCTTACATTTGGAATTACAGCAGTACCAGAAGATGAAAGATCTGAGGATGAATTGGTTGGAAATGTGTATGCTTTTTCTGGATAATATCCAGTGTTTAAGAAAGTAGAGGAAATCCTAGTCTGGTAGTATAAGCTTTTCAATAGTACATAAAGATTACGACATCAGGAAGGTAAACCTGACATTAAGGCTGTTTTTATTTGAGTTCAAAGGTGGTTAAAGAAAAGAAACAGCAAGAAATCTGACCCAAGCCGAGAGTTTATTCATAGCTTTGGAATACTCCTTTTCCTCTATGCCAAGGAGTCCTTAGTACACTCAATTAGCCTCTCAGACATCTCTGCTTTCCTCCCTCAAGTGCTCCCCTATTTGCCCTGCAAAGAACATATTTGATCACGAAGTGAAAACAGGAAGTGCTCAAATGTATAGACACCTCGAGCTTACACCAATGTTGAGATTAGGATTTCTTACAAGCAACTATACACAGCAGGACCCCTCCTTCCATGTCCTTTTGAAGGTTGGAGGACCTTTAAAATGTATGTACATAATCAGAAAAGAACAAAGTTATAAAGGAAGCAATTATATCGTTCTATGGACTTGTACCTCTGGTAGTTCATTGCTTTCTGTAGCATGGTGTATCAAGGACTACACTTTTGCTACAGTCAATGTTTTCCCCCCTTCTTTTACAGAGCTAGTAGAACAGAGACATGTTTATTCTTTGACATTTACCTGGAGTCATGCCCTTTGTTGAAATTCTATTTTGGTTGTTTCTTTTGTTACAGTATGTAAGAAGATCTATATCTTAACGAAAGGTACCAGATATACCAAAGGTAGCCTGCAAAATAAACCTTTTTTATGACAGTGCCAGATTCCTAGCTGATGATGTTTGGGGTTGTTCCCCTGAAGTCAGTGGAGTTGAGTTGGGTTTTTTGCTTTATTTGCTAGCTGAAATTCTGTCTCCTAGCATTTGTTTGAACAGTATCATCTTCACCTGATCTCTACAATCTTCTGGCTGAAATCTTGGTTTTCGCATAGTGTCTTGTAGAGTAGATTTTAGGTTGATCTGCTTTGGTGTCAGGCTAGAGTAAGTTCTACTGGGAAGTGTTAAAATGAATCTGCCACCGCTTCTGTACTTACCTGAATTAATTTTCTTAACTTGTCATATTCAGGTGTCCAGATTGAATGATATGAATACTCTTACTGAAACAGATTATACTTTTTTTCCTGCTGTATTTATGTGGGTGTATCTGAGAATATAATGATTCTCTCATATTTTGATGAATGGCTTACCAAGCCTTTTATACAGTGCTGCTATTTTATTTATTCGTTAGACTTGATTCTAGAGATGAATGTCATCAACCAAAGTCAATCTTGGAGCAAGCTTTCAAAACAGTTGTAACCATCCAGCCTTCATAAATATCTCCTCCCATATCATGATTTTAGGAATACAACCTAAAGGAGGGTTAGGAACATAGCTTGCTATTGCAGTCCACACTGAACAGCTTACTTTCATACCAGAGTACACCAGCTTTCCTTACAGTCGGGCTCTAGGAAAAGCATTCTTCACATTGTTGGTTTTGCTGTACTTAAAAAAAAACACACCAAACCAAATAAAAAAGAGCCCCCAAAATACAACAGACCTTTGTCCAGTTAAAATGGTGCAAAGGCAGCTGGGAGACGAAGAAGATACAGGAATGTGAAGACAATTTTAGCACATGTGTTGGACTGCATTGTAATGTGCTAGACACTCCCAGGGTACACTGAGGAGACGGACGATGTCCTCAATTCTCCTGTAAAACCCCCTGCATGTGGGTTCAGCTGGCTGCCATTTCTGTTCCATTGTACCATGGAGTCAGAGAGTTGGAGGAGCCTAAGGTACAGTTTTATTCCAGGTCTGCTGTTTAGGCAGGGTGACCGTGTCCTGAATTTGCAGCCAGGTAACAAGTTTCCCGCTGATGTAGGAAAGACATTTCAGAATGTACAAACACCATCCAGCTGGAAGTGTGCCCTGAAAAATAATATTGTGCTCAGTTTTCAGCTGGGTAAACTTTGTGAGGAGAGGTTAAATGATTTCACCATATTGCTAAAGAAAAATCAGTATCTGAATTTTAAACTTCCCTGACCTGTGGTCTTGTGGTCCTCAAAGTGATGGAGCTGTGTGTCTTTGGACCCCAAAGTTGCTTTTGTCACCCACCAGAAGAGCTAGCTGCTGCTGTTCACATTTGGTGGTGGTGGTGGTAGTGTAGCCCTGCTGAATGTCACAGGCATCCCCCTCTTATCCTGGTGCCTGTGGTATGGTGTCACCAGCCTGGGCAGAACAAAACTGGAAATCTTTCTCAAAATGCCACTTCTGATCCCAGGCTGAAATGTTTCATCCTCTAAGTCCTTGGCCATGAAATCAGTCCCAGAGATTTAGTAACAGACCAAATGTTCATATACCTTTTAAACGCCACAGTCTTAAAAGAAAAGAACTGAAATGAGGTGGGGGTGGGGCTTTGTTTGTTTTAAAAATGGAATCTGAGATTAGATCTGACATTTCTACATCCACCCCCTACAGAAGAGGGAACCCGGGGTCATGGGGTGTGTGGGCCTCAAAAGCTAGCTTTGTCTGGGAGTGGTTAATCTAATCATTGTTACATAGACATCTGTTATTTCTTCTGAAAAATTGATGCTTTTCTGACACAATGATCCATCTATTTAGTACAACAGCCTGAGTAATTAAATTAAAAAAAGAATATTTTTGCAGGAGCATGTATTATAAAACTGCCATACCTCCTTGTACCAGTAAAAAGGCTGGAGAGAAGGAGAGGGAAAGGGGGAGAGGAGTACTTTAAACCCTGCATTGTTTTCTGCTGGCTGGAGGAAAACATCTGTGAATTGTTTGAGCTGAACCTTAGCAGAGACTGTCTGAATCTGTGTCATCTCTGTTTAATTTCAGGAAATGATGTCACAGTGCATTAAATAACAATGCTGCGTGATTTATTTTTACTTGTACATGCTGTCCTAAGCATTTTGGTTATATGGAAGTGTTTCCAATTAAGTGCAAGCTTTCAGTTTTAAAAAATATACTCAGTAATGCTTTTTTTTGGGGGGGGGGCATCAGTATGGAAAGACTGGGTATTTTAGGGGGTCACCAAGGTTCAGGGCTGTTGGAGGGCTCTGGGCCCATTTGTCATGTGCTTATTTGTAGTTGGGACTGGATGTCAGCTCTCTCATCACCCATGGCAACCTCTAGGACCGTGGGTTTGTTACAAAGCCTGTCTGGGGGAGAAAAATACCTAAATATTCCGAACCGATCCGTCAAAAGACCTATTAGATAGTTATAGCCAGGCCTGCATACTGTAGCTTCTGCCTCGATCAAACTTTCTGCACTCCCCCTTCTTCTACAGAAGAATAGAGGACATAAGTCAATTCTGTCTGCCATCTGTCGCCTCTCTCCCTGCTCCTCAAATTAAAGAGACAGTCCGAAATTTAAATAATTGGCTACAATCACAGGAAGCCTGCCTGGAAATTATTACATGTGCATTCAGAGTTGGGGGTTTTTATGACTTTTCGTTTTATTTTGAAGGGGGGAATCTTTATTGTACTTCTTGGGAGATCAAAATATGTTGTGTGTTTCAGCTTCAAAAATAGCATTCTGAGAAATATTGGATTTGCAGTGTCACCAAGTTGTTATCTAATAAGATTCCAAGTTATATATAGGGTGAAATTCACACACACGCGTACACACACACACCCCAAACAATCCCCAAATTGTGAATCCTGCAAAGGACGAACAAATGAAACCCAACACCCTTCCCCTCTGTTTCTCCCTTCTTCTCTCCCTTTCTCTCCTCAAATCCCTGGCAGGCTGAGGGGCTGCAGCATAGTCCTTTCACAGTTCTACCAGGATGATTTAGGCTCTTGAGCCTGCCTAATGTCCTTTTCCAGGCCTGCTATACCAGCTTTTCACGCTACTCTGTCTGATGTTAGCTAGTTATGCTTTACCTTCACCTCTCCTTTCTCTATTTTTTTTTCACCACCCTGCCTGGTTTTGCCTCCTCCTCATCAACAGGCAACACAACGTGTCAGGACTGCAGTAATGTGAATTTCATTCATGTGGCATATGAGGTCAGCCATTGCCAAGCCATCAGATAACATGGCTAGATGTTACTTCCCAATTTGGTATTTTACCTGCCATTTTCAAGCAGGGAATTACTGAGAACAGAGTGTAACGAGAAACATGTGCCTGATTTTAGTTGAGGCTTGATTAAAAAGCCTCAGCTGAGCAAGCTGAATGTGGTCTTGCAAAAGATAGCATCAGCCAGTGGTGTTTTCTGGTTGTTATTGTCAGATTACAAAGCTTTGCAGAGTCAATATAGGAAATAAGTGAAAAGAAAAGAACAAAGAATACCAAAGTCCAAGTAATGAATCCCTTAAAGTAATTGAAACAAGGAAGTAGTAGTGACAATAATTAATTTATATAAAGTTGTGACTTCAAGGCTCACAAGGTAAAAGGGGATTTAACTAAAGCATATGCAATTATAAATAATGGTTAAACACTCTGAAAAATTGCACTAATAAATGTTGTACATTGCAGTCTTTGAAAATCAAGATCACTCAAATAGAGGTGAGAATTTTTTTGAGTATCTTCAAGTTCCACTATTTAAAACAGTTGTCATCAGAAAAATTGTAGCTCCTACCTTTCTCTGTAGTGTGTGCACGAGTATATGTATATATAAAATATATTTTTAGGGAAAAAGCAATTGCTGTTGTTTGTGCAAAGTGATACTGCCTCTCAGTTTTGCCTCAGGACATGTTTATTCAAGACCTTCCTTCCAAGACCCATGAGCAGAGTAATTGGTTTCAAAGAAGTTTTTTTTGTAAAATTAGAGTTATACTAAAAAAAACCACAAAATCTTGTTTCTGCCAACAGTTCCACAACTGCTAAGAAATGGAGATGTGGATTCTTATTGTTGCCTAATGAAGAGTAGTTTATGGCAAACAGTATTACTTATGGTGTTGTGGAGTTTACCTTGAGTTAGGATACTTAGAATACCGTGCATTACATACTTTAGAGTAGATTGACAGCAGTCATTTCTAGTATCCAAAGCAATCATTGGCATCTTTAAAGATTTATTCGTGTCTTTAAGCATAATGTCAATACGGTTTTTATGCTTTTAGATTTGCTATTTTTGTTTTTAACTGCTAGCCCCAAATCTGCCAGCACTAATTTCAGTTGTTTTGTCTAATACTGGATGATAGGTTGTCAACTCACTGTTCAATGCCATAAAGATTTTTTTAAATCTTGGTTTTACCTTTTTTATGATGGCAGTTCAAAGCATGTATTTTATTTGTAGAGTTGACTGCTTATGTCTGTAAAACGTTTAACAACTCATGACATACTCTTACAGTCTCAACACTTTGAATCAATGATCAATTAAATAGCAGCAAATAGTTTAGTGTTTAAAAAAAGAAATCTGCATTTATTAATTTGTTTAATGCTACAGAAATTTGGCTATTGCTGGGTCAAGCTTTTATTTCATCTGAGGTACATTTCAAAGTGGCAGCTTGATATTCTAGTGTGGATATGCTGTGGAAATACTATCTGACTAAACTGCATGGCAATGGTAAAGCTCCTATTCACTTGCTTAATGTATACTAAGTATACAAAAGGAATAGATTTTTTGTAAGTTCATGGCCTAGTCTAGGCTACTTTGGAGCTTGTTATATCAATTAAAAAAAACCCAAAGATAATGTGATCTGCATTTTCAGTTGACATTCTGTGAACATATGTAGATCTTTATAAAAGCAGTTCTCTTTCCTCCCAGGTAGGATAAAAAATGCAGGTTTAATTTCTCTGTGTTCAAATATTTGCAAATGATTCACAGATTTCGAGGTCCCTTCCAACCCTTGGGATTCTGTGATTCTGTGATTAGTGCCTAACAGTGTGCACCGTTCTCAGACCTGCTTCCATTAATTCCAGTAGAACTCTGGTCCCTTTGAAAAGGCCAGACAGAATGAAGCAGTGAAATCATAATGGGAGACAAACACAATTTTGCATCTTAATATGTGTTAAACACGATAGACACCTTATCCACAGATTATACTTACCAAGTCTTTCAAGGATCCCCTATTTTATGATAGAAAGACAAGTTTATTGAGTGCTCAGCTGTCACATTCCCTGGTGACTGAACCCTCACTATTGTCTCCAGGATGCCTTAGCATAAGTGAGCTCTGGCAGGCATGGGGAGATTTCTGTTCAGTTTCTAGCTGTGATCATGGCAAAACACCATGCCTCAGTTTCTCTGTTTTAACAGTATGGCATAATGATGGTGTCTGCTTTTAGGAGTGCTTTTGTTATTTACAGATGAAAAACTCTGTGTGAGACCTGTGTCTTATACTTAGCATCAGCTGAATTACAGAGGCTTGCACTTCTGTTGTGGTTTTATCCTGCTGCTGAACTAGCATGACAGACATGCAATGCTTGTACAAATACTTGAACTTCTGTAGGCTTTGAAAGTCCAGGAAATTTTTCCTTTTATGAGGGAGCATTTAATATAAAATTAAGAGTGTTATGTTCTTTCTGGTCTACACTGAAGATGACAGCATTTGATTGTTGCAAGCTACTTTAGCTCAAGGGATTCCTGCTTGAGTTATTTTTTTGTTTGTTAAGTCCTTTCCTTGCTGGTGACCTGAAGTGGTGATTATTGCATGCAAATGGTATCAAATGTTTTTCCCAGAAAGCAGCAACAGAAAGAACCTTGGGCATCAACTTATGGCCTAGGGGCAAGAGTCAGAATAAGGGTAGTGCAATAGTATTAACAAATGCATCTTTGTACTTCAAGGAATCACTAGTGGATATTTCCCTCCTCAACAGCCTAGGGAGTTTCCTGATGTGCAATAGGGCTTTGGCAGCTTTCCAGACAGTCCTGATTCTTCTGCTGCCTCTTTTGATTCATCCAGGTGCTTCCCACTTGTGCATCCCACTTGCACTTGAATAAGAATTGGGAAGCAGGAAGGTGAAGACCTAGAAAAAAGCAAGGGACACAAATGCTACTGAGAAATGTTGATCCGTGTCAGGAAGCTCCCTGTGTACTGAAGAGCACATGCAGACAGCTGACAGCTGTTTTGATCGTCCACAAATGGACTATTCCAAAATATAGAATGCGAATAGTGAGAAAGGTCACCATGTGTGATAGTAACAAGAATGAGGAACATTACGTGGTCATGAAAGTGATGTGTGTTTGGGAGAGTCAGCAAGTGAATGGTGCATAGGAATGCATAGGTGCATAGGAATTGTAGCACCTGTAAATTGCAAAGAAATTTAGTTAGTTTGAGGGTTCTTCAAAAATCTAGATTTTTGAAGGGTGCTTTTATTTCAACTCTAATGGGATATTCTGATGACCTGTTTCAGAAATGAAATGGAAACATCTGTGAAAAAAGGTTAATTGTGAACAGCAAAAAGGGGGGAAATAATTTAATTAACTTCTCCTTTCCACCCTCCTCTAGTGTGGAGACTAATCCAACAGTTGTGTTACTTGCTCTGTCTCCTTTCAATTCTGTTTTTTCTATTTCCACATGAACATTTTATTGCATAAACTAACAAACATCTCTTAGGAAATAGAGATTTTTCCTAAGTTGGTATGAACCTTGCTGTGGAAGGTGGGATGAAAGTTTTAGGACAACCCTAAAGAGTCCATGTTGTTCCACATTGTACACCTACTTACACTTCAGTTTTAAAGGGCCTACTTTGTATGCGTGTGTTGTGTGGTGGCCATTAAATGCCAAACAAACACTTCTCGGACCAGAAAAATCCCTCTACTTAGTGTATATCTACCCTAGGCATTTACAGACAATTCACTGCTATAATTAATCTTAGCTGGCCTGGCTCTATGAAGCCTGAACTTCAATCCCACAATGCTCTTGGAAGAAAGCAAATTTCAGAGAAAAAGGGCTCTTGCCTCTATCTCTCTCTTCCCCACTCCCAGCCCCAAAATCTGTCAATTTAGAAAGCAGTAATGCTTGCAAAGGAGATTAAATCCTTCTATAAACCACTGCAAAATGGTATGTGCAACAGGAAAATAAAATGTCTACAAACAAACAGGACTGTGGTTTTTTGCCAGCATGGATATGAAGAAGCATAACCTTAGAACTGTTAAACTATCCCTAGTTTAGCTCCTGGGATCTGAATCCTACTCAAAGTCCCAGCCAAAAATGTATGATACTGCACTCTCCAACATGGTAATGCTGTAGCATGCTCTACTGCCTCCCGAACAAGTGCTTCTTGTGGCAAACTTCTTGCAGAGACTGAAAACTCTTTCAAACAGGGCTTGGGGGCTCATGAGCTTTCTACTCAGTGCCCTGTAGGCTCACTCTGTGAAAAAGAATCTTGCCTAAAAGAGGCCAAATATCACACAACTGAGCTGGTGGGAAATTCAAACTGTTCTAAGGAAAGAAGTCAATTGAGCTGCTGTAGTGAAAGGTAGTGTTCAGAGTGAGATCACTGTGTTATGATCTCATGCTGAACATCAGGACTGGGTTTTTTTTCTTGATGATTACGAAGCTAGCCTGAGGTCAGTCTGGTGAGAGTCTAAAAAAGATATAGAAGGATGTTTGGAGAGCCTGCCTACCAGGGCCTTATTCCCAAAAAAGTATAATAGAGGCTGAAAGATGAGAGAAATGAGAGCTGTATTGTTATTTCCAGTACTTTCCCCATCCATCCCAAAAATGTAAGGTTTAGCCATAGACATAGAATGCACATACTGAATTGGTAAATAAGCACAGGCTACAAACAGACAAGAGGAGAAATTACTGAAGGGGAACAAAACGCCTTGCAGGAATAATGGAATTCAACAACCAAAAAAAAAACCCCAAAACCCAGTCACTGAGACTGTAGAACAATCTGTGGAAGTGCCTTTGCTTAACACTTTTAAAACTAGATTCCAAAAAAACATTTGAAGAAATACTGCTGAGAAACATCTTGCATTCCTGGTGCTACACTAAAGCGGTGTTGCCTGAAGCATTTCTCATATTTCCATGTTTTCTTATTAATGATTAAAAGCTGAAAAATATCTTGAAATTAGAGTGTTTTCAAAAGGAAACCTTCCCGAATTTTTCTTCCTTCAGGTTTAAGTTTTTGTTGTATTTGTTTCAGCTTTTGAAATGACATTTCATGTATCTGTCAGTGGAAAAACTACAAAATTAACTTACAAAGTCAAATTAGAAGTGAGCTGGAGATCCAAAATGAAGAATTAAGTTTAAGAGGAATATTTAATTACTGATTCTTCTGGCACTGGGAATTTGGATGTATGCTGAAGGTCAAACAGGTTTCGGCTCTGTCAGACCAACAACGGAAGTGAGTTTGTACTGAGAACCTTATGTTAAAAACACCTCCCTTTCAGATATTCAGGGATAGAGAGTGTGTCACAATACATTCCCTGTTCTTCCTTCACAGCATATGAAGTTTCACGAATATCTGGGAAAGGTACAGGTCTGAAATCAACCCTTACCCAGCTTAGTGTTCCCCAATATTTCTGGTATGTACTCCAACAATAGCTCGATGAAAAGTCAACACAAACTACCAAGCGTTGCTTGAGCATTCATGATCCACAGTAATTTTTAAGGACATGGATCCAATGTAAATTTAATGCAGAATGAGGTTGATTATGAATTTACACAGAAATCTGAATGCCAAAACAGGTGGAAAGCATGGGCTTTTCACGTATTTTTTGTTTACGGACTTTTATGGCAATTTGATGCCAGGATTCAAAACAAAGCCTGGGCCCTCAGAGAGGCAGAATGACCCCAAGAAAATATTGACTGAGTGCCTGCTGACTCAGACTGCAGAATTTCACACACAGTTTTCCTCAAAAGCATGAAGAAAGAGACTGTATTTTCAGTTTAAAACTAAATTTTTGCTTTTGAGCATTACTTTGTAATAATGTAACTGTGGAGTTCCACATTTGTCTCAATGACTTCCAGATCAAATGAGCTCAGTTTGCAAGGCAGAAAAATGCCTTTCCTTTTTTTTTTTTTTTTTAGCCATTGCCAGAATTACAAATTTAGCCTGGGATTTGAGATCCAAGTTGGATTCTTTCTGGCTCATTTATTGGCAGTCATAGGGATTATACAATAACAGTAATGTTGCAATTACAATAGTAAATCTATGCAATTACAATAATAAATAGATGATGGAGCAGCCAGAATAACGTCCAGTTTTCTTGCCTATAGCTAGCTGGCTTTATGGAGAAAAATAGCATAAACTTCTATTATGGTTTGAAGTCAATGGTATTTTTTGTCAGCAGAGAATCAAATACAATTTAGACACACAGGGACGTAAATCTGTTCAGTAAGTCAGTCACTTTTCAGAACACCACTGTTTAGTTTTGTAATTGTTCTTCTCTTCTGGGGGATTTTTTCTGTGTGGCTCAATACAGCCTAGTGAGTTGGGCCTGTTTGGAAGATTTTTAAAGTGAAGTGACAGGGCAAAGATCTTTTTTTCTCCATCTTTTTTTCTCCCTCTTAACTGTCCTTCCCAGGAATGGGCTTGTGTGTTCATTTTAAAGATGCCACTGGCATGAAATACCTTTTGTAGTGTTTTGATATACAGTTCAGAAGTTACCTGCACGGAAAAAGGGAGCAGGAGCTTCCTATGGCTGTGTGTTGAAATCCTCCTAGCTGTGAAAGCAGCAAGTATTGACCTTTGCTCTCTGAACAGTCTTCTGGCATGGAGCTGAGTTTTCCTACTGCTCTTCAGAATTGTAAATAATGTTAGTACACCCTGAATTCAGTGCATGCAGCACTTTACATTACTACTGTGTATCTTAAAATAAACAACATTGCAAGCTGTTTATTTTGGTGTTACTATGTATGCATTTTTTAAACAGTGGTTACTTAAACAAATGTCTCTGTTCCCACAGCACTTAAAAGCTGCTGTTTGCTCATTGTGGTTTTTGGGTTTTGTCACTTTTGTTTTGATTATTTCTGAAAATCACACTCGAGGATACAGAAGACAGGAGTAAGTTGAACTTGATCCAAACAAATGCTTCATGTCACAGCTTTTTCTTTATGCCAGCTTTTCCCATGTTCCTAGCAGAAATAATAATTTTGGTTTAGATCAAACTTGCAGATCACCAGTATTACAGATTGGATCAAACTGTCCTCAAATGTGTTTCTGCAGGCCAGTCAGGCCATACATTTGTTATCAGAATCTGATCCTGAGATAGCAAACTTGTTTTAATGTTAGTACTGATTATTTATTGCTCAGCAAAACAAAAGGTGTGTGGGATAAAAAATTAGGGAATTGAGGGTTTCCATACATTATTTCCCCCTCTCTCATCTGTCTTCATTCATTCACCCTAGCAACCTCAAGCACCACGCAAACTTCTGTGTTTGGAAATGCTGATAAGATATTGATATAAAAGCCATTAGCAAAGCCATCAACCTTTCTGAACCATATTGCTGTACCTTTGTCATTTTGTAGCTTTTCTCCCTACCCAGGGAAATCAGAGGGCACTTGCTTGGTCTGTCATAGTTCTGCAAGAAGGTTGTGTGCCCTATGCTTTTTTTTGTGTTGGCTTTGCTGTTTCCTATGCCATGTGCACTATTCACAGATCTTGGTGAATTTGGCTACATCTCGGTAAAAGGATTAGGAATAAACTTGTTGTTTCTCCCTCCATTCACTCTTCCCACCTTTATAAAAGTGACTATGGTAGTGCACTATTGTGACAGTTATTCTATAGATGCCCTGTTCTACTTTCCTAACTTTTCCTAGGTAATTTTCAATTAGTCATTTTTGCTGGGAAAGAAAATACTTATCTGAGTCTGTGGAATTGTGCCTTAAGGATCTAAGAAGTCAGAGGCTTTCTCTGTGTGGATAGTGCTCCATTATAAGGAACACTGAGGATACCATATCAAGGCCACCACCATGTATTTCTTAGCAGAAACAACTGTGATAGGTTGCGGGGACACACACTGTTAAAAACAGGTTGTCACTGCCACTCATTTCTGTGTGAAACAGAGTGGCTGGGCAGTCATGAAAGTGCTGTGTGGAAAAGGTTTAGCAAAGGTGCTCCAGCAAACCAAGGAGCAGGCGCTAAGAAGTATTAGGTACTGAACTAGTCCCCAGCCAGGCCTGGGATTAGAAAGACATGAGCAGAAGCCTTTAGTTTCCTTATGCTTGGACCCATTTGAGAACTGAACCCGAATTATTCATTTGTAGAACTTGTAAAGGCTGTCTGTCTTTTTGCAGCAGAAAGTAATCTCTTAATTCAGCTGCTAATTGCCCCATGATTTTAATCAAACAAGATTCTCAGATAAAGCAAGTGTATTTGAGAAAAATTGTGAATGCTGTTCTTTCACAACTTGTGTTGACTATATGTGTCCTCCTTAATTATGGTCTTCAAAGATAAACAGGTTGAAGGGAATGTTACAGCCTTTGGCACAAATGCAGAATATTTCAGTGCTTTGTTGAGCAAGCTGTATGTTTTTGAGAAAGACGTAAAAAGTTGCTTGTATTTTTTAATGTATTATTATTATTTTATTTATAGTTCAGCAGGTGTTGATTTTCAGCATTTTGTATACACTTCTTTGCCTCTGGAATTCAACACACTGTATACCCCTGCTCTCTCAGTAGAACTAACAATGTGATGATTCAGGATAAGAAGACCATTAGATATACAACTGGCCAACAGCAAGTATTTGGACTACGTCACTCTAACTCCTGATGGAGGCGAGTACAATATACTAGTGTTCCCCAGCCTTCCTATTCACTCCTAACCTTTCCATCTAATTTGCAAAGCTATTCCATTTTGGTTTTGGTTTTCTTTTTACCTACTGATTATTTTTTCTCCCAATCAACCCTACTACAAGTCTTCCAGGTCTTACTCTTCTGCTACTTCTCACACTAAGATGTGGATTAAATCTGCTGCAATGTTAATGTATGCATTTAAAATAGTTCTGCATACTTTTTTCAGTGTAAATACTATGCCAACACTGTAATTTGTGACTGAGATTACTAACATCATTGACATCTGTAGGTGAACATTCCCCTTCTTCTGAGAGACAGAGGATGGCAGAAGGATTAGCATGTTAAAAATGCTGTTAACAGAGATGAAAACCCCTTAGCAGCAGAAAAGATTTTGGGGAAGGATCAGTTAATATGAGATGTTTTAACAAATGTTTTTGTCTTGGTTTTGACTAAATAAAATCTGCTCTACTGGCCAGACCAATGGTCTACTGAGCCAGATAAGGGTCAGCAGTAGGCGGTGATGGGGCCAAGAAATGATGCAAATATAGGATGATCCCAAAAGGTCCAGTATGTCCTCCAAGCTTCTGCCAGGTAGAAGTTTAAAGAGTTTTTGAGTTGGAAGTTTATGTCCAGACCATAGTGTTTAAGGCCCACAGATTCATCTACATATTTTGGGTGGGCCTGCTACGGATCAAGCCGTAATCTCATGAGCTACAGCTGGAACAGCTTAATTTTTGTTTATTTTAATGTTTGGAGACATTTATTAAAATATTTTATGATATGGGATGGGGCATTTGAATAAGCTTCATATTTCTTACTGTGTGGACTTAAGTTTCTCTTCTTTCTAAAAGAAGAGAGAGCAAGGACATCAGTTTACTCCTGGTTTTAAATTAAACCTGCTTTCTTTCAGGTAGCAGCAGGAAAAGCTTACAAGCCCTGCAGTTTTCTTAGAAATTTTCATGAAGTGTTAGGAAAATCTTTTCTTCTTCATTTGAAGGGAACCCTGTTTATACCTCTAATACAAGTTCAAGTCTTTTTAGTATCCTGTTCTCTGTCACTGTGATCCTGTTCTTCACATGATTGGCTGTGGCAAAATAAAACACTGATCAACCCATGCATTTGATAGCATGCTTTTAAATAAACATCCCCACTGTGTTCTGGTTGAAAGCAGTCATACAGGTTTGACATAACCTAATCATATGCAAAACTGAACCTTTAGTAGCTAGTTCTTGCAGACATTTTTTATTCCTTTTTTTTTCTCCCTTCTTCTTCACATGGCCCCTTTAGAGCTGCTGGAGGGCGTTGTTGAGAAGTTGCTACCGTTGATAGAGTTGCTATTAATCACAGTCTGCCATGTTGTGACGCAGGTTCTAATAACATCCCATTGAGCTGCTGTTGTATGCTGGAGGCTTACCAACAGCACTAGGCCTTTGATATTCATCTCACACCAGGATAAAGAAAATGTAGAGTTAAAAAAAAGACCCTGCAAATAGGCAAAGAACAAAAAAAAGGGGAAAACAGCAAAATCAAAACCAGACACGCTTTCTGTGTGCTGCTTCGTTTACCATGGGAGCAGCAAAGCTATAAATCTCTGCTGTGTTGTTTGAAAATTGAACATGAGGCTGCTAAATTTATCATTCATTCTTTGTTGTTTCTGGGTAGTAGCTGCCTGACTTGGCTGACTTTGGTTTCTGTCCCCTCCTCAATAACAATTTTTGTTGCCGTTGTTGTTTCAATACGGTACACATGCAAATCAAAATTTTACTGGATCAAAGAATATTGGAGGATTTAGTAAGTGCTCATAAAGGGGAGGAGGAACAAATTTCCTGCATGTTACACATCATGCTTCCTTGGCAACAGATTCCCTCACATTCATAATTACAGGAACATAATTTTTAAAAAGCAGCCCAGCGGGGGGAGGGAGAGGGAACACTTCCTTTGGTTACAGGCATTTGCAATTTTTGAAAAATGGTAGTCTTTGAAAAGTAAAAAAAAAAAAGTTCACCCATATGCGCTGTAAAGATTAAACCTGGAGCCTGAGAGAACTGTACAATCACCTTCTTTTGTTAGCACTTCTTGTCCATGTTGAACCGCAAAGAAAAAAAGGTGGAAAGCAAGCCTGCTACAGATGTGACTAGCTATGAATATTCATGAATGCCATTGCTCCTCCTTTTCTACTGGCATCCAAGCCATTCTGATCTCCCTCTCCTTCTCTTTTTTCCTCTTCTCCTTTCCACTCCCTTTCCTTCCTTGAGACTGAACATGACTGCAGTTTTATTTCGGTAACAGCCTAGTACGATACAGTTATCAGCAGCCTCAGAAGCCTTTTATTTCCATTAAAAAAAAAACAAAGGAAAAAAGAAAAAAAATTGTAATTATCCACAGTTTTATGAATCCACCTCCCCTTAATGTTCATTATTTAAACCAGCAGCAATTACAAGTTCAAAGGGGTTTAGAGGGCCAGCAACCCGCATAATCACTGCCAAATTAAGCGGGACTCATTCGTCACAGAAGAGTACACTCTGAGCAGTGAATCATGCATGCAGTGACAGGCACTGATTTACATAAAGACGAAATCTGTGCCCTCTAGGGCTGAGTGTTACTTTATCTCAGTGGCCCTGTGATATATGCATTTTCTTTTGGTGTTAGGAAGGTTCAGAGACTGATGCTGTCTAATATGTGATGTTTTATTCTCACTACCATCACTACTACTGCCACTAATTCATGTATATGTGTATTTAACTAACAGTAATCCATACTTCAAGGCACTTGAGTTTTTTAAAGCAAAGTTTTGGTGAGAAACCCCTTTTCTAATCTGTTATGACACTTCTGAACCTCTTGAATTATGTTGTTTGGTTTTTTTTTCCCATAACCTATTTGCATGTCAAAAACTCATTCCTGAAAACAATTACTTGATTCTCCCCCTCACCCTCCACATTGAGTCAACATAGTATTTTTTTGAGACATTGCAAATACTTGTACATGTACATTATCAGAGGCTGAGACTGCATGTATTACTTTAGCCATAGTTTGCTGGCTACTTCAAGACATCTTAAGTCAATGTGGTTACTCCTGACAGTGACAAGCAATAGGCTGCATCCATCAAGCCCATCTATACCTCTGGCAGAAGAAGAGGAACATTTTCCATTTGTTAGAAAGGGTTCCCTTACCTTGATAAATGCTACTTTGCCCCTATATACTAAACTGTTTAAAGATGCTTTAAGACCAAGTTCTACTCAGTTCATTTACCTACACACACTAAAAGTTACTGTGGTTACTCATGTAGGTCAGGTGAACAGGTCTTGACCCTTCAGGGAGAAAATTAATCAATGCAGGGAGTATCTATACTCTTATAAAACAATTAAACTGGAAAAGTAGCTTTTGTGTAACCATTATTTCCCTTTAGCTGTGTTAACTGCAGCTCTTTCCTCCACTGCAAGACTAAGGTATGAACAGTACATACAGTAGTTTGACACAGTACCTAACATTCCTTCCATACGGGTGGCTCATCAAAGTTTATTTAGGGATACATCAGCTACATATTGTGAGAGATCTCTTTAACATATAAAAGCACTTTACCTAGAGGATTTAGATTCTCAGCTGTTGCTAAGACACAGCTGAGTGACCACAAAACATCTGGCTATGGCACCTTGACACAGACGCTGTTTCTACACCAGCTCTGGTGTAGGTGAGAGGTAGCTAGAGGTATCAGAAAGCAACAGTGGTCTGATCAGCTCTTCTTTTTTCTTTGACACGGCACTGCACTGGGGACTCTGATGTAGATCTAGCATTGCTGGCTCTCCTCCAGTTGAGTAAGTCCGTCTGCTTTTTGGTCCCATTAGGCCATTTTAATGGTGAGGAAGAGTAGAAATATAACAGGGGCTGGCACAAGTGTTCGGTAGGTGAATACACAAGCTTATTTTGCACAATGTCACTTGCATATGAAAGAGATTCATATTGCATGGACAAATCACAAAGGAAAATGTCATTTGCATATGTCATTGCGCTGCCTGTGCAAGTGACTGTGTGCATCTGTGATGTCCTCCACAGCACTGTCCTCTGATGATAAAGAATTTTACTTATTCAGATAAATATCATATAAACTTTAAGCAAAGCCTAGTTGCAGCTTTTTTTTTTTTTTTTAAATCTGTATTGGCTAATGTATATTCAGTGAAGACACTGAAGTTCTTATGGGCATAATTCAGGTACCACTTTCTGGTAGTAGTGCATATTACTAGAAAAAAAACTTTTTATAGCTGGTAAATAAAGATTGCACACAAAGTCTAATATGGATGTAATTTACACCACGGTAAAATCAAATTAAATGCAAAGTTTGCAAAAGGGAGATAATAACGTGGACTAACATTTTTCTGTGATAGTCTGTAAATGAAAGTGGAGCGGAGGTCATATGTGATGACAGCAGAGCTATGTGAATGGAATGGTTCAGGTAAATTCTACTATGCATTATAGAGTTACTGAATCAGTGAACTGTATATTAAAATAATTGTTTGCAATATTGCACAGCAAATAACCCCTCTTATTTCTACCTTATTCTTTCTTTTTAATTTATTAAATGTCTGGAAGATGTAATGTTACTATTTAAAAGTTGGGAAACTCTTTAATATTACGTATTTTTTTTCAAAGAATGTGGAAAGTAATGTAATGATCAATGAAGAAGAAATGTGAGAATGAAAACCTGTTTGCTGTGTTTTACTCTTTTGTGCTTTATTGAACCAGGACATTTTAATGTGCAGAATTTGGCCTCTAGAAGTGTCTGTCTTTGGATATTTCTGGCTTGCATGCACTGTCTTTAAATTTCCATGTGTTTATTGTGGTCTGTTACAGAAAAGTGAATTACTGAAATGTTTTAAATTATGTTCCCACCAAAGAGTTCTCCAAAAGGAGCTGAAAAGCCGTTACCCACCTAATTTTTCACTTTGAGTTCACTCATCTTCATCAGCAGTTTAAGTTAAGATGTCAGATTTTGTTGACCTGGCATTTAAGAACTGCTGCAACAGGGTTTGTCATCTGTCAAAGTGCCAAATCTTTCTGTGCTTCTTTTAGAGTGCAGGAGAGTAAAGTAAGCTTGGTTTTGGCTAGTTTTAGAAAATAGCTCATTGGCATGCATGGAATCAGGACACTGGAGCTACCTCATACATATATCCTCATTTTAAACCTAAACGACCAACCTTTGGAGCTGGTGGGTTTTAGGGTTTGCAAGATTGTGGAATTGCAGGATACTGGGCTCTTTTCAGCAGGGCTCTTTTCAACAGTGGTCAGTACTCCTGGTCTGAGGGAAGAGAGAAAAATGAAAAGAAAATGGCACTTCAATTTGAGATCTATTTACCAGATTTCATGTAACTATGGAATAATTATATTTGTCAAGCATGTACCAATGTCACCTCACACTGAAAACAGGATAGAATCTCAGGGAGGTGTAGTAAGTAAGTTTCTACCAAAATCTTTGGAAAACTTGGACATCCTTGCTTTCAGCCCAGCAAACAGCTGCACTGTGATGCAGCTGATACAGTCAGCATATGTAAATACTAAATATTTAACAAACATCTTGGGTTTTTTCACTCTGTCTTATGCATCACCTTTCAGATATAAGTGATTTTGATTTTTTTGTCTTAGCTATGGATATAGACTGTTGTGAAAGGCTTGGTGGATGTAGTTACTTTAATGATCATATTATATTTCTCTTTGGTCCAGCCCATATGAAATCTTGATGTAGTGTAGAACTAAAGTACCCATCAATGTTCCTTTTATTGGACATGCTTCATATATTGTGGTAAAATTATATGCACCCACATAGCTTGTTAGGAAAAACTTAACATGCCACTGATGTGCAGTAAGGGAGAGTTAATTGTGTAGATGCCCAAGACTACATCAATGAGCAGAGCACACTGTCGTGGTCATATGAATCTGTCTTGAATAAAAACTACCAAACAGGTCTTCAGCCAATAGCCTAAGGTAAAATCCTAGTGTTAATAAATATGTGCAGATGAATGAAATCTTTTCTGTCTTTATCATTTATGAATTTTGGTGCTGTAGATAGGGAGAATGACATCTAGGAAAGATTAAAAAAATAAGTTGACATGTTTTGCAATACCTGATAAGCACCTGTTGGCTTTATTGATGTGAAAGTATCCTGTTGTTCAGTCCAGAAGCATTCCCAGAAGGAAGCATGACTGATCATCATTTTGTCCCATGGGAATAGGGCTTCTTTCACCTCCCCTGTGTTGCCACCACCTCATGTTGCATTAGCCAGATGCCTTTCCTTTACCTGCAAATGTCAGTTTGGCTGTTGAGCAACCTCTTCCAGTGCTGCCTCCCAGTCCAGCAAAGCACCCATCACCCATGTCCTCTGCCCCTGTTACACTGGCCACTGGAAGATGTCAGGGGAAGGTCTTCAGTTGGCACAAATGATACAGCTCCACTGAAATCCAGCTTTTGCCAGTATGTGCTTGATGAATCTTTATGGCATATCTAATATGTAGACTTAAGAGCACTGCCTTTTTATACTGGCATGTTAGGACTAGGCCCTTACTTCTGCTCAATAAAGAAATTAATGATCTGCGTTTTCTGAATGTCATGAAAAGCACCTTTAAAATGTTGATTTCTATCTTTACTGAATTTAACTCTAAAGGAATCAGTGCCTGCAGTGCTTAGATAGCAATACTGTTTTCCTTAGTGGCTATGTACATACTCACAAGTGCCCCTATAAACTTTTCGATGCACATTTGGAATCTGTTTTAAACTTAGCCTCAAAAGAAAGTGGCCCTATGTCAGCACACTACAATGGTCACTGTATGGTGAACAATTATAATTAAGGTTTGTAAAGACTCCTAAACTGGGTGTACACATGTCAGGCTATATCCAGAGCACATATGTGCTCCATTGATTTCCAGCTGAACTCCTTAAGAGTCTGTTATCAGCCAGTAGATTTACAGCAACTCTGAGAGACCTCCAGTTATATTGTTTAGATCGAGGCTGTTGTAGCCTTTGACAGTTCCTGGAATCAGGGAATGACAAAAGCAGCTCACGGTCACCTCATCTTCACCATACTCATGCCTTGAGAACAATTTTTGGAACCAATTTTTCTGAAATGGGAATCCTTTGATTTCTTTTGACACTGATTGATGCTTAGGTGACATCTTCAGAAACCAACCATGCAGAACAATTCAGGGTTTGTTTTTTGGCTTATAACCAGAATTCAGAAATTGAGCTTAAAAAAGCCAAATCCATGTCATCTAGAAAGAAAGAGCATAATACCTTTCCAGATGTTAATTCTTATCATGTTATTTTGCAGTTATAAATTTTTTTCATTACAATTACCCAAACCATGAGGTTTGGATTTTGTTATGAGTTCTTTGTCTTGTTTTGTGAGATCTTTTTGTTTTTTGTTGTTGTGTTGTTTGGGTTTTTTTTAAATCTTTGGAATCAGTATCTGTAATGCCTGCACTAAATAAACTAAAATAATTTTTATAATTTCCCCAGCAAATGGCAAACTTTGTCTTCCAACAGTCAAAAACTTGAAGAAATAATTAAAATTACTTTTGGCTGTGCGTTAGCATGAATGAAAGTCTATCTAAAGATCCCACTTGACTTTCTGAAGCACTTAAAATATTACCAGAAAATTGTTTCTGTGGCTTATTATAGAAATAAGTAGATATGTGAATAAACTTTCTGGTGGAGATGAATGCTATGCAGAAGGGTTTAAAGATTGTTATTAATTTTTCTTTTGCTTTTGATTCTGTTTCTAAACCCAAGGTTCAATATTAATATGCTGAGGCCAGTGATCATTCCTATATTTGAGAATCCCTTTCTTGCCTGTTTATTGATTTTAAACTAGCAAGATTTTTAACTGTTGAATAAGTATCAGAGAGACGACGTCCAGCAATAGTATGACTTCAGTGTCAGTACCCTTTCAGCTGGTCTTTTAGGCTCATGACTATACTTCCGGTTGCAAACCCCATTTCTACAATAGAATTTCTGCTAGGTTTGTGACCCTATCTCATAAATGCCATGACCTGAACTGGGTCATGACCTTTTGGTGGGAGCCACTGTCCTACATCTTTGTGCTTGGCCAGTCTGGGATATGAATTCAGATTAATTTGCTCTATAAAGGTTTAGAATAAGCAAACATAATTTCCAGGCAGATGGAAATAAAGCTGACAATAAAATAATTAAAGAAACAGGGGGGTTTGGTGGTGGTTTTTGTTTATTTTTTATGTTGAGGAGGTTGTTCCTTTTAAGTGTTCTTTCTATGGACTATTCTGAAACTAATTCACAGCTGTACAAACGATAGTTAGATGTGAATATTTCTCCATGTATGTAGCTTAAATGGCTGCTGTTAGCTGTAAGCTATTAGAAATACCTCTATGTGTACTTTTAGAGAAGCTATATATCTGATAAATCCATGTCCCTAAGAACAGTGTATTGATAACAGATGTTAGCAGTTTGCCTATGCACCTTACTTAAATTATACCAAGGAAAAAATGTTAGATCATAAAATCATTAAGGTTCGTTGTGTAATGAGAGGTACTTTAAGGCTGAGGTCTCCAGGCTAAGGATATGACCAGGTGGGACTTTTCCAAGATCTTCAGAGACAGTATAAATGTAAGGTGTTGCCATACTGATGAAACATCTGGGATACATACCAAAAAAAACAGCTGCTCAATCAACATAACAGCATCTTACACGCATCATTGGTTGAGGGTTTTTTCCTACACTGAAACATTAACTTTTTTTTTAGCCAACGTTAGAAGAAAGCAAACTGGAGTATCTGTGCATGTACTACAAAAGTGTAAAGGAAAAGGACTGAGGGTGGTATATGAGCTGTAGGGGAAAAGCCCCAAAACAACAGGGCAGTACTGACACTGAACTTAGGGTTGTCAGATCTTTTACTTTGACCAGAATTGCTTTGGTTTACATTCCTCAGAGGAGTTTAAAAGTTGTTTAGTGCTTCAGGAGTTTCTACTCACTTCCTAATGGAAAGGAACAAAGTCAGACCTATGGAAACTATGTGTGCAATTGGCAGGGATTTCAGAATTAGCGTGTCCATTGGTTCACAGGCTAAGCTTGACCCGATGTATATATACATATATAGTCACACATGTGCGAATCATTAATGGCAATGGGGAGTTTACTGATATGACCCCTCATGCATATCTCATACAAATAAAATACGTTATACAGTCTTTTGACATGATTTATACATTTAGGATTTGATCCAAGTCCCAAAAAAGCTAATGGAGAGTTGTCTCTGAGAACTGGAGCCAACAAAGATAGTTACAAGCTTTCAGTATGGAGAGAGGGTAAGCTTGGATTTTGGCAGGGTTTGTTTTTTGGGTGGTTTTTTTTGTTTGTTGGGTTTTTCTGGGGGGGGGGGTTAACAGATAAATATTTTAATTAAGTTGCCCTTGAAGATTGTCAGAGATGCCTAAGACTGACATCTCTACTTAAACACCAACAGAGCTGTTCAAAGGAAAGAGGGATCCAAGCCTTTCCACAGGGTGTATCATCAAACCTGTCTTGCAAGTTGCTCAGCTGAAATGCTCTTCAGTGCTTTCAGCTGAGACAGACAGCAAATGTGTCAGCAGGAGTGTGGGTAGGGTATGTGAGGCAAACATTTGTGTTCAGGGCCCAGATTTTTAAAAGAGCTCATTGAGGGTGGTGAGCACTGTTGAAAAGTGATCCCTTGATATCACAGTTTGTTCTAAACGTAGCTATGGGAGCAGATTTGAAATTGTTTTCACATAGGTCACTCAGTGCAGCCCCTGAGTGACAGGTTAGCTGATTTGATTCAAATTCAAGTCAGTGTCAGAGCAGAAATATAAGAAGACATGTGGACATGCAGTACAGCATCACTTTAGAAGTCATTTGACAAATTCATAAGACAGCCTTATTTCCAAATATTTACATGCAAAGTGAATGGGGAAGCTCTTCTTAATGAATGTCTGGATCAGCACTATATCAAAGTGTAGTATGTTAGATTTCTACAGAGACTATTTTTAAAATGTATGTTTAATAGACATATTGCTATTATGAGAGGAGATTTTTTCTTTTTTTCTGTGAGCAATAAAGATAAATTTTCCTCTGGACGAAGGGAGGGATGGAAAGTTGTAGTGTCCAGTGTGATAGGTGTTAGAGACCTAAAACTTGAGACAGGAATGTAACACTGGAAGTATTTAGATAACTTGTCTTGACGTTTCCAAGTCATCAAATAAGATAACAAATATCAAATGAAATATTTATGCCTCAGTCGCGTACCACATGCAGTGACAAGATAGCTCAGTCTTTAATTTTTAAGTTTTTGTTAGGCCAGCAGATGTTTCAGATATTGGATCTCTGAAGCAGTGGCCAGAATTAGGGATCTACTAAGACTGAGGGAGCTATGGCAGCAGTATGAGATGTAAAATACAACCTTTGTGACAGAAGTAAGCCAAGTGGGTTTCTCTGAGACCACTGAGAGACAACAGCAAAGTTCCATTGTAAACCAGCTATATTATTTTTGCATATTCAAAAAACTAAATACAATTTCGGGTTTGCCTAATGTAGTGTTATGGCCTCATATACAAACAATAGCTAGGCTGAAAGGACAGTTCATAGGTAGCTAAGTGAAGGACTCTGAAGTTAGAGAATGCCAGATATTTTCTTCATTCTCAGTTCCACCCTGTATGTATTGCCTTTGTGGTGAATGAAGCCTGTATCCTTTCACTGGAGGAGAGAAAAAATTGTATGCATTCATAAATTAAAGACCGCATCATGATATATGTATACAATGGGTATTTTCTTGGGGTAAAGAAAAGGCATTTCCCTATTCCAATAATGCGCTTACTCTGATTTTTAGGCCTACCACAGACATCACAGGAAAAAAGAAAGCAATGAAATTATAAATCCCATTAGTTCACCTAACTGCAGGAACCATCAACATGTCCTCTTACAAGAGTGCAGGAACAATTTCACTCACCATCCAAATGAAGATACTTCTGTCATGATACCTCTCATTCTCTTAAGCACAACAAAAATACAAAACAATGTAGCACAGAAAGTGAGGGTAAATATGATGACACCCTGCTGAAGCTGCAGGAAGAAACTGGATAGGTAATAGGAACTTGGGAGACACTATGGTTTAACACTGGTACTTTGCAATTTTCTAAGTCCTTTGCGGACTTTACAAAGTGAATGATACTAATCAATAGAATGTTGTCCCTTACCAACTGGTTGGTCAGGTAAAGTAGGAAAAATACTGTTAAAATTTTGTTTGAAAGTCAAAGTTTATGAAATTATCTACCTGATTTCCATAAGGCTCAATCCCTGTGTCTCTTACTAAATCTGTAATATACAGGAGTGCCTAGTAAGTAAGAAAATCATATCACATGTTGCTGTTAAGTCCTTGTCTTCACACAGATTTGTGCACTGCTAAGTGTAATGATGTCTCTTGGTTAAAAACTTTTGTGTTAAAATAGATAAGAATAATGGATGGTCAAGGGTGGATTCAAGTGCCTGATTTTAGGCACTATTGAGAAGAAAGGTCATGCTGAGTTTCCACCACCACATTGAAAAAGATAAGAATGTTAATAACATTTTTTCTGGACTGGCATGTCATGAATTGAGGAAACTAGGAAATAGACTACAGTTGCTCTCTCCTTCCTACGTTGTCCTTCTTCTCCCCAGATAAACGGTTTTCCTTACATTCACTCTGTTCAGTTTGTTTTGTGGGTCTCAGAAGTATCTGACAAGTATCTGTAGGAGGTTCAGATAGAACTTTTTTCCCCACCAGCATTTCTGCAAATTCTCCTTTATCACATTAATTTTGCCTTGTATCTCCATCCATCAAAATGTTTTTTCTACCTTCAAAAAGGTTTTCTTCTCAACAGAATCAGTAATTTCAGAATGAGTAAATTCCCTCCTACTACTTTCATGCATTTGATGAGAGTTCTAGCAGCACAGTTTGTTGTTGTTGGGTTTTTTTAAAATATAAATAAATGAAAATGAAGTATGATTTTGGGCATTATTCACCAATGGTATCTGTAAACCAAGTGACTGATGGAAAAAAATCACATGATAAGAGATCACGTAGGAATTGTGAATTGATGTCTCAGGATAAGAAATCAATAGAAAGTCTCATCATACTGTCAGTATACAGGTCTGCTGACTACACGGCCTTCTTTTCCATAGCCACCTGGAAGTTCACAGGCTCCATTAACTTCCAAGGATAGATTATCAAAACAGGTACATTGGGCCGGCAAAACAGAAATACTCTGAGAAGAAACTGAAAAATACTGGAGCAGTCCATGTGAATTCCTTCATCCTCCAGTCTCCAGATCTATCAGAAATATCAGATTAGGTCATGCTCTGACTTGTTAGGTGAGGCAAAATCTATGCAGAGCAAACTTACTACTGTTATTATGAGAGACAGAAATTCTGAAATAAAGCAGAAGTATTATTAATGATTTGATTGTGATAGCAATGGGGAAAAGTAATTTAAACTATTCCATTAGCCGAAAAAATGCCTTAGTATTAGTATAGAACACAAATCCTGAACTTCCAAACTCCCCTGCAAAGCCCTGGTTTAGCTGTAGCTGGGAAAGCTGAAGATAGTAAATAGTACCTATATAGAAAAGTACATCATATGAACAATTTACTTTAGTAAATGTATGTTATAAATTTTACCATTTCTATAGTAGTTATATGTGTCTATTTACATTCCAGTAAATGAAAGCAGCTCCTTTTGTTGCCTTTGGTTTTTACAGAACAAATTTAAATGTAGAAAGTCTGCAGCTGTATATTAGAATCCACAGAACCTGTAAAGAGTCCCATTAAAATCCAGATATGGATATGGGAGAGCAAGTCGAAGTGTGTTGGAAGGGGAGCAATATGACTTCATTGCCCTCTATCACCATTCTTTTTTTTGGCCGCCTTGCAGTGAATAATCAACTGAACTTGGATGACATAGAGAAGTTGCTATATAAGCTGCTGAGCTCTACAGCTAGCAGACTTGCCAAGTCTTAAACACTGAGAAAGAGACATTTGTCTGACTTCTCTCACACTGTCCCATGTATTTTCAGAAAACAAGTCATGCACTTGCAGCTTTACTTTTGGGCCCCACAATTTCTGTTCTGCTTCATGAGCCTTTGTGCCAGACAGACCTAAGCAGCCTGATCTGTAATCTGTCAGTCAGCTATAGTCTGGGCCATGGGAAATCATGGAGTGGCAGAGAAACTGCTGCACTGAGCTGCTCTTTAGGAGTGTAAATCCAGCAATCAAAAGGGCCCTGACAGAGACATATCTGAAACATGGACTCTCTGCCATTATGTGAGAGGATATGCACCTCCCACACAACTCTTCCTCTTTTTCTTGTTCTGCAGCGACCTGACATGTAGGGTCACAGGCACTGGGGCCTTGCATAGTTGAAAGGTCTACAAAGCTGCTATATAGCTGGAAAGAGTATGCTTCTCATATAAATATGACCACAGGTATAGGATTTGTTCCTGTGCTTTCAGAATCATAGAAAGCACTAAACCTGAGCTGAAGTGATTGTAAATAGAATGCAGACAACCTTCTGCAGCTGAAGTATGTCCCAAGAGTAAGCCTTGAGACTTCATTTAATTTTCTTGTAATCAGAGTAATAGTCTCTTTTGCCATGGTCTAGAGGGGAAATAGTCTTTCTAGGTTAAGTTTCTAGGAGCTCTCATGGATGCTGCTATCCATCACAGTCCTCTGTCATCTGCCCAGCACAGACCATAAGCAGTGGACATAGCACTGAAAATAGTAGAAATAAATTACTGAGCAGCTAATACCGTCATCTAATTTTTTTCTGAGTCTGTCTTTATGTCCTTCATTCATGTCCTCTTTTGTGGTGTCCAATGAGTCTTCTGAGCTTAAAATGAATGCTAGCAAAGACAAAATGCACAGAAATTGCCCAGCTGAGAAAAGCTAGCACTAATCATGTAGCTGAGCAAAAAATTTGGAAATAATTTTACACCTACACAACTGCAAGTGCTAGAAAAATCTGTGAAGAACAATGCTACAATATTTTTTTTTTGTGGTGTGGAATACTGAGTTTAGTCAATAGAGATCCTTTACTGAACTTGCACATTGGAGATGCTAACACTGCAAAAGACCATCCTGTCTTTTGAAAGCATGAGAGACAGTGAAAATACCACAGTACCTAATGCATTTTGAGCTATGTTTCCTGGAACACATTTTGAGATGTGTTTCCAGTACTTACTAGCGACAGTCCAGTGAAGGGCCATTAAGATGATTAAGGGACTTGAGCATCTTGCATACAAGGAAAGGCTTAAAGAGCTGGGACTGTTTAGCCTGGAGAAGAAAAGGTTCAGGGGAATCTTCTCAGTGTATATGAATACTTGAAGGGAAGATGCAAAAAGGAGAGAGCTCTTCTCAATAGTGCTCAGTGACAGGACAGGAGGTGAATGGCACAACCTGAAACACAGGAAATACTTTGTGAACATTCACCAAATGATTGTGTTTGGTGGATGACATCAGGAAATATTTTCTGAGGGTGTCTGAGCACTGGTACAGGCTGCTCATGGAGGTTGTGAAGTCTCCATCCATGGAGATATTCAAAAGTCATCCGGACATGGTTCTGGCCAATCAGCTCTATGTGGTCCTGCTTGCGGAGAGCGGTTGGACCAGTTACCTCCACACATCACTTCAAACCTCAACCATTCTGTGATTCTGTGAATTATAATACCTTTTCTTGTGTCTTAATTTCATTTGTAATTTTCTCATTCATTATGCTTTACTTTGGGGTGTGGTGTTGATGTTTGGTGGTTTGATTTTTTTAACCTATATGCTAGAAGTAACTAATTTCATAAAGGAAGCCCCATAGCTCTTCTCAGATGGCACCTAATTGCTGCATGTTCTGTAGGCTTAGAAGAGCTCAGCAGATTCTTCATGAAGGAGTACCACCTCTCCTTAATGTTAGTATGTTGCTTTCAAGAAAACAAGAAGAGGTCTGCCTCCCATCACAGCAACATAAGTTAAGCTGTAAATGCAAAAATAACATATGACATTTGAAATCCCTTGCCAGTAATAGTCCAGGTATTCCACAGCATTCCAGTGAATGCAGAGGTACTGGGGAAAATGGGAATTTTGGGTATTAGTTACCCCAAAAGCTATGCAGTTGGTGGCAGCTGGAGAGAAGTATTGGAGAGGCAGTTGGAGAGAAAGGTAGGAAAGGATGCCAGCTGGATTTCTGAAAGGCCTGTTTACTGCTGAACTTATTTAATGCTGCCTTTACCTGGCATCTTTCTGAAAAGATAGAGGCACAGCTTTGGGCAAGGGAGGCTGTGGATGAAAGCAGCTATTGAAAAATCACCTGGGTCCAAAAGTGAGGAGGTTGAAGTCTGAGATGTCCTAGGTGTGCATATATCATGTGTAGAGGTGTGTGCTATCAACCATTGAGAGCAAAGAAGTGCAAAGAAGAGTATGGTATTTTCTTCTCTATAGCTTGCATTTTTAATTAGCCTAAATGTTAGAGCAAATTAGCAAAGACTGGTAGAACCAATTAGTACCAGACAAGCTTTGCCTCATTCAAGTCATGTAGCACGCAGGAAAATCTATCAGGGTTAAGTCCCATGCAGTCCTATTTAAAAGTTCTAGATTTTTCCATCCAGACGTTTCATTGCTTTGCTCACATAGACTTCCAAAGAATTTATCCTGAGGGGCTATTTCTTCTTGCATTGCAGTTACAAGGCATTAGTTCATGCACTGCCGGTATGTCAAAACGTGTAGCTGATAACTTGGTTACATCATTAGTTATTCCTACCTCAGGTGAAAAAAAAAATAGCTGTCTTAGAGTGCTGCTCAATGTGCATGTTCTGCAGATTCTCACTGAGGGACCTGTGGTTACCTCAGCCTGATGATTGCTCTGCATTCTTCCGATGTAGACACCAAGAGCTGTTGAAAATAATTGAGACGCTTGTCAACAGAGTGGGAGACTGGACTTCATCAAAACTGTTTTAGTCTCCAGGACTGATGACCTTTTGATGGAGTTTGTTTTAGTTAGGAATTAAGTGTCCAATCCTGTACAGTGTGAAGCGCCCTCTCTGAGGTGCCGAGTATCCCTGTTTTTTCTTTCAGCCTCTCTGGTGCTAAGCATCTCTGTCAAGGCACTGAGCACTTTGCAGAATAGGGCTTCAAACTGTTTTTCAAAATAGAAACAAGGTTTTCACTTCTGTTTTTTTTAACAATGAATTTAAATTTGAAGTACAGAATTATTATGAATAATCCTCTGTTTATCAAGAATGCAACCTATAAAGGAAACTCATTTAACAGATCCAAACCCAAATCACTTTGTTAGCCAGAATGAGAATTATAAAGGCAGGTACTTACATGCAGGGAAAATCCGTACATCTCATTTTGCAGAAAAGAAATTCCAAAAAAGAGTGCAATTCCCTGAATGTTCTCTGCTATTAATATTAGTATTATAATAATAACCATAATGCATAATAAAAAATATAAGGTTTCTAACTTGTTATATGTTTCCAATTTTTTTTTTTTTATTGCTGTAAACTGAGCCAGCTGATGAACAGCCCCTAGGGAGGAGACAGGATCACCCTTGTTTCCTGTTCAGCCTTGCTACAGCAAAAAGCTAATGAAAGAAAAGAACGTAATGGCCTTGCAAATCAGGTAAAAGGTTCAGGAGAGTTCACAGGTCAATTGATTTCTAATCTTACTTTATGTTATATTTCAATCAAAAAACACAACCCAAAACAAAAACACTTCAGTGTCATAATACAAATGTACATTTGGCAAAACCACCTTGTTTTTATATTGTCCTTGGAAAGCAATTGTGAAACCTCTCACAGCAAAGGGACACTATATTGATGTAAAGTGCAGCAATGAGTGATCTAAACAGTTTGAAAAATTCTTCTGTTTAGCTATGTGAACATGTATGGTAATATATCAGCATATATATGCACACACAAATATATTTCAAGGTGGAAATATTTAATTAACCTGTCTGTAAGCATAAACAGCAAATCTGCGCTGATTATGTTATCAATTAATTTACTGAAAATTGCACTGTTGACCATTTCTTTACTGCTCTATCTCAGCATGGAGAAGGGAGAGATATTAGTGGCATCACTGTAGAGCAATGAGATTTCTGTAAGTTGTGATCTGCTGGCATGTAATAACTCGATCTGCTTCATGCAGACAAAATATATTAAAAGTATGGACGAGTGAAGTTTGTGCCCCAGGGAGAAGGCAAGATAATGCATTGAAATTGTTCAGAGGTAGTTAGATGCCTAATGGTCTAATATGTGAGCTATGTGAGGTCTGGGGTCTGGTTCTCATAAATTCTGGCTAGACTGATCCTGTAATTTCAAGCAAAGGATAAAAGCGTTAACCAGAGTCATCAGTGTTCAAGGTCCATGATGCTGGATATTATTCATTTAAAGATTCAAGAAAAACACAAAAAAGAAAGCTCTGGAGCATATGTGTTTATATGTGACAATATGCATATATATAAAAATATGTGCTATATTCTACATGTGTATGTGTATGTTCGCACATGTGTGCAGATGGATGCACACAGTAAATGTATGTTATCACATGTAAAGTTACACAGAAATCACGCTAACAACTTGAACACCCCAAATAAGGGCTTTTTGCTGTGTGGTTTTGTGGTGGTTTTGTTGTTTTGTGCTTTTTCTTTAATCTGTTCATCAAGTTAATCTATTGAAAGACAAAATGCTAGATCTCATTTTACTACTGCTACTTTGTAATATACATTTTCTATCAACAGCATCTTTACACTTGGCATCTACAATTTTTTTAAAAACAACTTGTGTTAATACATATTAGCAAAGCTTGCTTATGATTACAGCAAAACGTTGTTAATGCAATACTGATACACTTGTTTTCTCACTTTATACAGCAACTCTGAGCATATTAAACAGTGAGGTCACTCCAGTGGCTGAATAGTTGCCACTAGAATTGTGTATTACAATTCCTGATAAGTGCATGAATGTAGCATAATGTTGCCTTAATTCACACTTGTAATTTTGCATCATCACTGCACACTAATCAAGAATTTGCCGTCTCAAAAGCTCCATAGCTGTAGAATTGAAGCAAAATGGCAAAAGCAAATCATAGAAGCTATCCCTCGTACACAACTTGCATGACACAGCACAGTTAATAGAAATATGCTGAACTCCAAAGATTTAGTTTAACCTTATTGTTACCTTATGGGGTGTTTATGTTCTATTTGTCCTGTGGCTTTCTAGTATTATAAAATGTAGTCATTCTATGGCTGTAAGGTGATCACCTCGACATTCCCATGGATTTCCCTAAGTCTTTGAATAGGAATGGAATGAATCTCATGTGTGACTTCCTACCTCCGTACAGAATGAGCTCTCACCAGACCCATGGGCTCTGATTTTCTTCTCTGGACTCCAAAGAATTAGATCCTGGGATGGAAAAAATCATATGGTGGCAGAAGGATTCTTATCTCTTTCTTACTAAGATGGTCATCTTTTCTTTCTTCCAAGTACATCCTGATTTAAGAACTCTGAGGTTTTGTCTTGATGAGTGTGCATGATTAGCAAACATTTTTAGCACCTGAGCTGAATATCATTTTGCCTTGATACATACGTTTTAGATTTAAACATAGGACAAGATAGGCAAGCAAATCAACAAAGTTGTTATGTCACTTACAAATATTTTTCTTTGTCTGTGATATACTCCTGTTTGCTCTGTTCCTTTTCTGTAACAAAGTATTCCCTTGATCAATTCAGATAACGACCTCCACATTCCTTGATGCCAGAGGTCTATCTGCATAGCATGAGGCCTTCTTAGAGGCAGAAAAGACTGAGAGGGAGTTGAAAGGGGCTAGAAGATGAGTATTGCATGTCGCAGCACCCCATCAGAATTTAATTAAATGCATTTAGAGGGTATGAACTGTTTCTGCAGTGTTGTCACCTCTGTGTCAGATTTACAGAAGAAAGCACTAGGACAGTGCGTCCAGTGGGAAGGGAGCTGGAGCTGTGCTGGTTCTGTTCAACTCTGGACAATTTTAATAGTCCTGTTAACACTGCTGCTTCTGAGCTGGTGCTTTCCATGGTTTTCTGAGCACAGTTACACACTATTTTGGGCTTAAAATGCTACGTTATTTGTAGAATTTTGTACATTTTGTTGGCTATCCTGGAGACTTAGTCTGGTTCAAAATCTGTACTTCTTTTTGAAAAGAGCACTGCTTTTAACATAAGTAAATGTAGCTTTCTATGTAAGATCTCCACGTGCATTTTCAATTATTATTTTGCAAATTGCAGATTTTTGTCAACCCCTAATTACAGGGCAATAACACACCCATGTGTGTTGGACTGACTCATTTGGATGATTCTTCTGACAAAAGTGGAGCTCATCTGGAAGGTTTATAGGGTCAAGCCATCCAAAGAACTGCCTCTAATTTTGAGCTCCTAAACTCAAAACTCTGATTTGCACATGCAAAGATCATAAACAGATGCAAACTATGCAGTTATATGTGGCACTTCTTGACCTGTGAGAACAAATCAGTTAGGATTGTACCACCTGCGAATTAAAGGTCAGATTAATATCTCTTGAATAAACTGCCCTTCGAAATTTAGTAGTAAGTTTTATGGAGCAATTGCAAACCATCTAGAGCTGCTTTTCAGTAATTAAATGAGTTATTGGGTGGAAAATTGGCAGACTAATGAGTAATTTGAGACACTAAAAACTCATCTTGCATTGGCAGGATTATGTAAGGTTTAGATATTTTCAGAAGATGTTGTAAAAGCTCACACAGTTGATGCAAAATCAAATATGCTTGACAACATTCATGTATTTTTTCCTGTATGACCTTTCAAAACCTATTAGCTTCCCAAAATGAGAGATGAAACATAGATGCGAAGTATAAAATGACAAACCCAGAGCCTCATGCTAGTTCCAAGATCAGAGGTATTTTTGTATTGTCTTCTTTCTGTCTGCCTAATTTACTCTAAGGAGAGCAGAAACTGTACTGCAATGTAACAGGGTATCGGAATTCCTTTATGTTCCAGGGTTTTGCCTCCTCTAGGGAATGGATCAGACAGACAGCGCACTGGGACACCATGACCTGCGAATACTCACAAACCATAACACAGCTGGCAGGTCTAATTTTAGGTTCTTTAGCCTTGATCATGTCCCTTTAATGTACTGAGTGGAAAAAGAAAGGCGTTTAAAGTACAGGAAACATCACAGAAGTTCAGTTGCAAATTCCTCTTTAAATAGAGCCTCTACACTGATGTGTTTTTCCTAGACTCCGGTTTTGTTTAATTTTTTGTGTGATTTTTTTGGTTTGTTTTAATGGATGTGAAATTTGCCAGGTTAACAGCCCTGGAGACAGAAGTCCCCTATCAACAGAAAGGTTACTGCAATAAGAAGTGGCAATTTGCATTTCCTACAATGACTTGTTGGTGTGCCAGAGCCCTGACCTAAAGGGATCACCTTTAAGCCTGAGAATGTAGTTTAGTTTCCACACCTCATTCACAGCCTGGTCTTAGATAAATGGAGAAACAATAGGATTTATTTTTATTTTCTATTTAATCTAATGGGAGGAAGATGGGGCCTCTGACCTTGACTTTTCTTAATATCTTTTTTTTTGTCTGAGTTTTTTTATATTTTTTTTCCAAGATGCTAAAAAAGCTGCAGATTTCCATGCAGACGTGCAATGGAGAGACTGCAGGAATTACCAAACTGCACTTTCAAAAACAGTATTTTGTTACTTTTCCTACATTATACAATATTCAAACCATCTTCTACAGCAGGCAATTTTTATCGCCTGAGTGTCAAAAAGATTATGTTTCTAAGTAAAAGGTAGTGTATTTCAGTGAAAGTGGCTTCCTGTCAGACATACAGGCAATTCTGAGTGAATGTCATGCCTAAAAGGTTAATTCAGCATTTTACAAGAATATGATACTTTTAATTATGAAGACTTTATAAAAACTTTTACAAAAGTTTTCTTGGGAAAAAATAAATCTGATAGAACTATTGTTCCATTTGTGACAGTTTTTTATTCCTTAGTTTTCTCTTTTCCATGAAGTTTAAGAGATCTGCCCGCTGGTTTATTTGTTTGTTTTTAAACTGTTAACCTATAAGTTAAGTGTCTTGTTTTCTTGGTCAGTTTATGTTTCCTTCATTTTTCTGGAATTCCTCAAAATGTAGGCGTATGAAAAGCAGAGTATTCAGAGTGAATAAACTAACTCTAATTTACAGCATCAATCCCATCTTGTAAGCATACCAGCCCTGGAGAGAAATAAAACCTAAACAGCCACTTTGCTATCAGCCTGTATAGCCCACACGGTCTGAAACTTGAGAACATTTTGCCGTGCATTACTCCGTTACCCTGTCTTACTTATGACCCACAAGTTGATCCCAGAAATAAACTCTTCAGTTCTGTCAAACCCTTTATTCCTAGTCTAATAGATTCCTTCCTATGATCAGATGCCACCCAGCATTTCAGGAAGGAAGTCACAAAGACGTTCCCAGAATCCATTTTATAAGCCCAAGCCAGAACCCAGAAAAATGGGCGAAAATCACATAAAACTTTTGGTTTATGTGACTTTACTCATGTGTCCACACAGTCCAATCCACCAAAATTAAAACTTACTGCATGTTTTCCTTGACATTTCAGATCACTTAGGCCATTTCAGGTGATGGCAATCTTTGAGTAGATGGAGAAGCCAGAAACTTTGCAGGCTTCTGGAGTGGGTAGATAAAGTTCAGCTTTTAAACTTTTTGAGTTGTCATGACCAGCAAAAAAGGAATATCGTAATTTTGTGTTTCTTGGTCTCTATTTTCTCTTTCCCTTAATAGAAAACCTGTTTGTGCATAGTCTTCCTATGGTCAGGTTAAAGGACTGGGTCTTCCATTAATGCTGCTTAGTGATCTATGAAATACAGTGCAGTGAAACAAAGTATTGTGTTAGACTACTTACTGACTGAAAATCATCCAGTGTCAAGAAGTAACTTAACTGCTTTGACTACTTACATTAGTTGGCATTTGCTCTGCCTTATAAAGCCAGACTCCTAATAGAGACCCTGGGTTAGCAAACTCTTGTTCGAAGTCAGACGTAGTTAGTAGCTGATGGAAAAGCAGGGAAAGTAGATAAACTGTATTATTTTGTAAAAATTATGTTATGTTAGACAAACAAACTAAACCTTTTAGACAGATTAGATGTATAATATACATGTACTCAAACAAAAAATACTTGATTCAATTAAACAGTCCTACAAGTATGTAACACTTTACATAATTGCAATACATATTAAAATAATTTTCTTAAAATCAAAGGCCAAAATCTGAAAAAACAGCCAATGTTAGGATTTTAAACATTTTATTTCTTATCCTGAGCTAGAGTGTGTACTCACAACTGCAGAATAGTAGTACAGGCTCAGTCTCAATGTCCTGTTCAGGAACTTTAAGAGATAGCTAAAATCTCAAGAAAACTTTCAGTTAAAATAAAGCAGGGGAAAAAAATTGAGCATGCTGTATACTCTTTAACAGCATTAAATAATTCTGAAGACCTTTTCTTCGAACAGCTTTAGTGTTCCATTTGGGGGGGGGCATGGTATTTGAAATGTGGCAGGTGAATATTAGAAGTATGGTTTTGCATCCCTTATAAAAATGTAACAATTTGCCACACTTTAAGTTTTACCAAAAAAATTACAGTTCACAGATGATTGTTGAAGACTTCTTGGATTTTGATAATTAAGCCTTCAGAAATTCTGCCTTTAACAGTCATAATTGTGAATCCTATATCACCTCATGCTGGTGAGACTGCAAATCATGCTGTAGACAAACTGCACATACTGCAAGGAACTGCAAGGCTACTTCAAAGTGCCTGAGATGAGAATCACAGCCAGGCATCAAAACCATTATCCCAAACCTACTATTTCTTCTGATATCTAAGCCTGTGGTGGAGAAAGCTGCCAGAGCTAAATGTAGAGAGGACCAAAACTGTCCAAGACAGAAAAACTTAGTTTGTGTCACACCAATGGAGATAAAGCAAAGGAGAAGATGAAGAGGGGTCTAGCTGAGTAAGGAGGCTGGCATTACACTGGGAATTAAGGAGACTCTGGCTGTAAAGGAACGGAGCTGGAGCACTGGGAGAAGGTGGCTGAGAATTGAAGGGGCTAGGAATGGACTGCAAGGAAGAAGTTGCTTGAACTTGGACTCTGGGACTTGAGTGCAATGAGGAAAATGATGAGGAAAGAAGAAACATTGGGGCCAGTGAGGTGGATGATGGAGGCTGGATGAAGGGCTGGGACCTAACTTAGTTACCATTTCCCTGCAAAGAGGAGCCTCACACTAATGCATTCTTCTGAAGGCTTTTTAAAGACATAGGAGGCAAACACTGAAAGAAAAAACTCAGCCGGCTTTACATTACTCCCCTGTGGTCCTTTTCGCTAAACAGGTGTGGGATGTGGAGGATACAAGTGTCAGCACCCTGTGCTTCCCTGGCCTAGGAAGGCTGACGCAATGGAGAAGGATTGTTTCAGAGGAAGTCCTGCTTGGAGCTGGAGCAGCGCATGCTCCTGTGTTCCATGGGGGGTGCTGCAAATGCCAGCATGTACAGGCTGAAGCATGTTCAGTACAGATGGAGTCTTTGAAGAATTTAGCTGACAAACTCTTAAATGTCTTTACTGAACTAGTGCTAATTGAAAATTTTCAAAGGTTTATAGCTTGGCCAAATGTGGGTGGATTTTCAAAGAGATGGCAAAAGGCACATCCTCAAGAGCAGGGCCATCCCTTCTCCAAATGTTATGCTTCTGTTCCAAAGCACGCTCTCTTCAATTAAATATAGCGAGAAACAACATACCAATATTTTTCTTTAATTTCATTTTCAGAAATGGCTGAATCATTTTTGCTAAAACTTTCCAAAATAATTGAGGCTTGTGCAAACATTCTACAGAGTAAATACAAATTTGGAAAGCAAAGTTTAGCAAGTGCAAATACTGTTTTAAAAGAAGAATACCTGTTCTCCCTATAATAAACTGAAAGGGCAAATTTTAGAGTCCCTTCCCAGAAACTAGGAAGAAAGGGACTGGTAGTAGGTCACAGCAGATTTTCGGCAGTGCTCATGAGAGGCCAGAATTTGTCTTTAAATGCACACCTCATATTGATTGAAATGCTTGCACAGGTTAATTCAGTGCAAATATTACTAGTGAGTGATTTGCCTATATGGAAAGTTACTTTTGTGATGTTGCCAAATATAGTAAAGCTTTGGCAGTTACTTAGTGATAGCAAATCACCCAGTCACATATAAACTAAAGTTGCCTCAGGGCAGCTTTAATTTGTGTACCTAACTTGTTCAAAATATTTTTAAACTTTGCATTGTAGAGTCAGCATGGTTTACTCATTCAAAGTATGCCTCATCCTCTCTCTCTTGACTCTTACATGTGTTACTAACTTCTGTTTTTCCCTAAAATACTGACCAAATGCCCCTCTGCATTGTCAAAAATCCCAGTAGGCAAATACTGGCTTTGCATCCATGTTTACAAAAGAGCTACATGTCACCATTTTTCCATTGGGCTCAGACAAATCTAACTAACACAAATTCTAACCATCTGTATTAAAGCAATGATGCACACTGTTGAGACTGCTGGAGAAACATTGCTTTCTGACCTACAGCTAGAATACTTACCTTTACATCCCATCCCCCACTCTTTTTCTACAGAAATGGTGGATAATACATTTCCCTTAGGGAGGATTTGAAAGCATTTTGTATTATGATAGCTAACATGTAGGTTGTGGAGATGAATAAATGAAAGCCTACTTTCACCAAACAAATCTTACTTTCTCCAAGAGTTCCAGCTGAAAACAGGCATCAGTGCGACTGAATTTACGCAGTAACTTCTGCAGTACTCACCAAATTCAGGTGATGGGGAGCAAAGGACATTTCTGCATACTGAGTGCCTCAGATGTAAACCCGAGATCCTCGACTAACAGTCTGGGTCACCAAAAGTGTGCCTGAAGTTGGCAAATGCTTGGTGTGTTCACTGACATCCCAGAAAAATGGCAAAAGCAATGGACCTCAAAAACTAGAAGGAGCATCCATATTATAACCAGTCAGAAGTAGCAGTTATCCCAATTTCTGTGCTATCAGATTCTTATATCTGACAAACCAGAATGAGAGAGGTGCTTTACCAGTTCCTGTCAGCAGTACATTACCCTCAAAGGTGGAACTGGAAAAATTATTTGGGAAACTGGTAGAAGCTTGGAGGAGAGATACATAGAAGCAATCAGTGAAGAGCTGCAGGAGTGTATGGATTTTGTATTCAGTTAATTGAATGATTCTTTAAATTGTGCAAGTTGTATGCTAGAAAGTACTAGTAGGAATGTCCAGCATCAGCTTTATGTGAGGAGCTGTATGTTGTACAGAAGTCTTGTCTGGAGTTTAGAGAATATGTTAAGCTTTTGTATATGGACTCTGGGAGCAATTCCTGTTCCAGTCCATGTTGTGCTAATAGTCTGTAATCCCTATGGAGGATTACATGTTTATTTTGTTAGCGGGAAGGAACTGTAATTCATTTTGATGTCTGTAGCAGAAACGTCTTGCCCATACAGACTTAAGTATATTACCAACCTTAAGAAAGGATACGTGATGTAACTATAAGAAGTCTGTCTCAAAGAAAGGTTTCTTACAGTTGCTCAGAAGGTAGTACAGTTTAAGGTATTTTATACCAGCCTATAAGGCACTAGATTTAAACTGGTGCGCAGTGAAACATTTAAATATACTATAGCAAATGAAATATGGTCCAATAGGTTTTTTATGGTCTGGCTACACTTTTTCTTTTCAATCACTAGCCTGGGGTGAACAAGTCAGTATTAAAATGTCTATTTTAGCTATGCTTTTATCACCTCTGTCTTTTAGGAAGTTTGATTTCTTTTTTCATTTCTTCTCTTTGATAAAAAAGAGCTGAAATCTCTGAATGGGTTATTTATCTCCTATGTTTAATCTATTTATCTGTCAATGGACATGCTGCTTTAGAAGTGGTTTATATTACTAATTAATTTAATTTCACATACTGTACTCCACGTTAACACATTTTCTATTATACACTATAATGTGATACAGGGCCCTCCCTCAGCAATTTTACCTTAAAGCTTTAATTGCTTTCCTCTAAGCCTCAGCTCATGTTTGATTTATCTGATTTCTTTGTATAAAGATTCCCTGGTTTACAATGTGTACACAAGCCATTAAATTGGTGTTGATGTTTATCTAGCAAACTTACCAATTGGTGATAGTATACCTCCCTTTATGAATTTATGACTGGGCAATAAAGAGAAGTGTCAGAAGCCCTATTATCTCTGTTGGGTCACTCTGTTAGGTTACACTTAGAAGGACAACTGAGCACTTCCACTGACTTACACAGTGAATTAAAGGATTGATGCCTGCGGTCAAAATCTGTTACAAATTTCTATCCGTGAACTGATTTTAATTTTTTCTTTTTTAAGGAGAAAAGGTGAATAGATTGGAGAGGAGGAAAGGGGTAAGACAGCTTGAGAATGTTTGAAGGCATTGTGGACTTCATCTGAGAAACATTGTTGTTTACATAGTGGAAAAGCTGAACCAAAATGACAGATCCCCAAGCTATGTGAAGTTCAGAGTATGGATCCAAGTATTGCAGCTTGAATTCTCTCTGGCTCTTGAGAACTTAAATGTAGATACCACATATTAAAATGTATGAAAATGAATGATAGTAAATAATCAATGTAGAGTGGGAAATCTGGTCCTTTGATCTGTCAGATTTCATCACATAACACAAGCATAAGGACATATGGTATTTTAAAGTTGCATTTGAAGAGATGCCTACGCTGACTTTTATCCTTATTTACAAATAATCAGCAATAAAGGCTGTAATCTTGCAGATAACACTATGAATGTGCATAAGTCTTCTTGCACAGAGTTCATTTTAGGATTGAGGTGTGATTAATATAGCTAGGAAACATTTAGAAAATGCACGTGCACTTTTGAATGCATTAAGTGAGCTCAGTATTATAGCTCTTAAGCAAAGAGTAGGTAGATATATTTGTCTACAGGTTTGTTTCACATCCAGAAGCCTGTAAAAACCTCTTCATTTGCTATTTCATTGTTACATTTACTTCCCACTCATTAAAGTTCCATCCTCTTTTCCTTACGTATGGATGACGTCTATTGGCTTCAGTGAGAACTAATTGCACGTGAAGCAAAAGGATTCAAATTAGGATAACCAATATATGACCACATGGAAAAGGAAGCATGAAATATTTTAATTCTTTTTAGATGCAAAGTAACTTATGAACAAAACCCATTGTGGTTGATTTTCACAAGCTTAAAGCATTGTGAAAGAAAAATTAAAATGGGCAAGGCTAATTAATTTGCTAAAATCCATTGTTAATGCAGTGTTTTCAGTTCTCCTGAATGCTACTCTCATGACATTTCGTGTCTTTCTAAAGAACTATCCCAGCTGTAAACATCTTTCCTCTGAGAATATAAACTTCCATTTAAAGAAGTAAATTCCTAGACCTCATGATTAAATAGAAAATTTGAAAGTCAGACTCACATGCTGCTTAGACATTGAAGGTGAATAAAAATCAGGCTGTATTATTTTTAAAGTCCTTTTCTAAAGCTTCATGGTTTTTCAACTGTTTTTGAACTCTGATGTTGCATTGCTTTGGATGTGAGGAAAAGTAAGAAGCAAAGAGCTTTTTCAGTTTTTCAGTATTTGGGATTAGCAAGGAATGAGTGGCTGCATGGCTATTCTAAAGCCTTTTTATAAACTGCTTCACATATACTGGAAGAGATAGTATCAGCTGGCAAATTGCTGCTGTATGAAATAGTAATCAAAAGATGTGACAAAAGCTGCAAGCTCTCTCAACTGACTCTGGCAGGGCTTACACAGTCACAGAGTTATTGAAAAGCACTCCTTTAAAGCTCCATGTGAGGAGGATGAACCACCCAGGACCTCAGCCCAGAAGCACTTGTCCCCAGCAGTGGTGTTTGCTGTTGTGAAGGGCTCTGTTGACTTCGGCTGATGAATGCACTGCTCCTCGCAGGGCAAGCTCACAGGATTGGGCCCTTGGATGATACATGTAGGACTCTGGAAGACCAGCTTTTACTGCTCATATGTTTGGCAGGCAGATTTGATAATCAGTGCTGTTCTAGAACCTTACACCATCTCAGTGAATATAAATTGATGGTGTAAAGCAAATGGGCAACTGGCGGGAAGCCAAACATGGAGGGGAGAGAAGACGGTTTATTGTTGAGGGGGCAGCCCGGTGTTCTACAGCAGAGCTTTCTGTTCACAACAGCTCTGCAGAGCTGCTGAGTTCGAGTGTGGCCTCTGAAGTGTATGAAATAATAACAGTTTTATTTCTCCTGACACAAGCACGGAAGCTGTTTGCTGCCACCTCAGAACTGTTACCCTGCAATGCAAAAGTACCAACAAGGCAGGCTGGATGCAATGTTATTATAAACAGTGCCGCAGTAAACTTCAGGAAAAGCCCATTATACGGTGATAGCCTGTTTGTCAGGAGAAAAGTTCACTAATGTATATGGAAGCAGAGCTCCTCGTTTGCTGATACGTCTGTGTCTATTATGTTGCACTTTTACCTTTATTTACTGTGCAGGTGCTGCTGAGAATAGCGTTAGAAAACAAAAAAATGCAGGAGGCCACATACTCAGCCAGTTTAAATTGGCAGAGAAATGGTGTCATTCAATGGTCTATTGTTTATTATTTCTTTTTAATATTTTAGGATTTGGGGGGGGTATGGAAGGAAGCCTGTTTTCTCTGTGGTTCTTATGACCGTACATCACTCTATGAAAGGTGCATTTTTTAAGAAAACGATGAATGAATGATGGCAGGAAAAAAATGAACATATGTACAAGATAGAATTAAATTCTATTTTAACTCTAATTTGTGCTCACATGCAATCAATTACAGTGATATGAGCTGAGAATTTCAATGAGGCCCCAGGACGTCTGACACCCGTTTCTTTTGTTTTGATGGGATTAGTACCCCTAAACCTAAAACTTCTTTGAAAATCAGCCATAATGTCAGTCCTTCCAAAGTGTCCTAATTCTTTCTGCTTGTTTGTTTAGTTATTCCAGGAATTGTCCTGCACTCGACAGAAATGCAACTACTACTTTATATAGTAGGAAAAATATCATAATTCATTCATCAATCATGGATCCTAAATGCCTTTCTTATAAAAATAGAGGATTTTGACTACGCCCTTTGTGTTCTTAAAAATCTGATTGCTGATGAGGATATATTTTATTGATGCAGAAACTTACTGCTTTTTCCTGTAAGCTCATTCCTGTTTTCTGTTGTCAGTTAAACTTTTTTTCCTCCCATATGACCTTAGGTCAGGTACTAGGTATCTCAAGGCCTCTCTTTCTCCATCCCAAGCCAGCCTTTCTTCTTGCATGCTTCCTTTGTCCAGGGAATGATGTAGGAAGGTTTTCATTCCTTCTATTCCTCAATGTTCACAAAGCAATTTGAGATCCCTGTCTAGAAAGTATTCTAAATACACAAAAATATTAAGTTATTGTAATTTTTGATATTAATTTACTGGCAAATTGCTCAAGCTAACAGATGAAAATGGCACAAGATTTTTGTAACACCACAGAGCACTTTGACACTTTTCTGCTGAATTCTAGCAGAATCTGAAAAATTTTAAAACCTGTAAAAGAGATCTGCCAACTTCACCACTATGTCCTATCAAAAAGTGTAATAAAAGAATAAATCAAGCTTGGCCGTTTATTTCGTGTAATTAATAAAAAATAAGCCAACTTGTTAGCATTTTGTTGAGGAAATAATTGTTTGTAAAAAGCAGGTACATTATGCAAATCAAGTGATTTACTGAGAGTCAGTTCTTACTTTCAATAACTAGATGAGCCAACTCAACTGTGGCTAGGAAGCCAAGCAAACAGGATATGGATTAAGACTACTCAAAACTTTTGTTCCTGCATTATTTAAAAGAGATGCAAATTACACCATTTTTGTATTGCTTATGAGTAAAGGCCCAAATCTTGCTTCTTCACTCTTATTTAAGATACAGGGTTAAAAAAATAGAGCTCTAAAATAAAATAGGTGTCCATATTTGAGTTCGTACCTTCTTATCATGTAACAAGTTGTGTGGTAGTTTTCAGTGACTGCAGTTGGGATGAGTGGCCTCCTGTCTTGTTAACTTACTCTGCAGATCCAGTTGAAGCATTCTTGCCACAAAGATTAAAAAGGTAGGCTTTTCAATCCTGAAAAGTTAATTTTAAAAGGATTGCACTATTCCTATGTGGAACAGCTTGAGGTAGAAGGCCAGGTTGCAAAAGATCTGTCTGCAGTTTGCAGGAGAGGATGTTTTTAATGTCAAGTAAAAAGAAAGAAGAGGATTAATTATTTAAATTCTAGGTAGAATTCAGATTTCCAGACTCTTCTTTTTCATAAAAAACTTGTAATTTATAAGGATGGACATGCATATTAACCTCATGTTTGCTATGGAAGTCACACATACGGTTCCAAAACTGGAGTGTGGGTAGGAACATAATACATAATTACATATTCTTTGCAATGAAAAAAAAAATATTTCTCCCCTTCAGCTGCTTGGTTTAGGGAATTAATCATTATACAGTTGTCATCTATTCTGAAAATTACAGGATAATCCCAGTTTTTGAACACCATGTCTGAATCTCAGTCTCCACTTGGGCAGGACACATGGTGTGAGAGACAGCTGCTAAAAACTGTGCAGCTATTACAGTGTGTCAGTTTATAAGCCGCGAAGTGTATGTACCAGCTCACAGATTGTTGGTAGGAGTGTGGTACTTTGTTATAAATACATTTTATTGATTGTAAGGAGATTTTATTAAAAAGCTACTCAGAAAAAAATGGGCAGTAAAAGATCAAATAAGTTACTTGTAGGTTGCTTATCCCCTAAGGGTTGGTGTGGAGGCTCCATAGGCTCCCAAAATACTGACACAGGTTAATCTCACTTAGGGATAGCGTACAGTTGTGCACTGGATGTTCAGCAAGATGCTGGTCTCTGGGGAGGACATCCCATATATGTGGAAAGGTCGACAGGCTCCACTAAGACAAGATCTGAAATACATTTAGGTGGCTAAAAATGCAGATGAGCACATTCTCAAATTTTCAAAAGTAACTAAATACATTACATACCTAGCTCCCATTGAAATCAGGTGAATTGGCCATCTAACTCCTACTCTATTTTGTTGTACTTACCTTCATCTTTAGGTGCTTGCATGTTTCTACAGTGGAACAGAATACTTTTCAGATTAACAGCAGCTCAGGGCACCTACCACATAACAAAACAGCACACCTTTCTAAGAAAAGCACTTTGGATTAAGGCCTTCTAATTTGTAAATGTTATATATACTTCTAACATATTCCTTGTAAATATTTAAAAAATGTTGCAGATCTATGGCAGATGTTGCTATCTACTGTTTCCTAAGCATGTATGCACTGGGTTGTGTGAGTGTATGTGTGTTTTCATGCATTTTCCTTTTTAAGCCTGTGGAGATCAGCACATTATGCTCAGTGGTAGGCAGAACATCAACGCGTAGTATATATTGTTAGATCTAAGACTACTGCAAGTTGTGGAAATAAAAAAAGAAATGGGGGAAAAAAGAAAAAAAAGGCAAACAGCAGAGATTCTAAACTATCTGCCTTTATTTTCAGAGGCCTTTTAATCCTTTCTGAGGCTTATGTATAAATTAATTTAAATGCTTCAGAGGAGCTCTGAAACAAACCTGAGATTCTCAGGTGGCTGTCAACCCCGGTGTGATTTGACAACCCTTCTTTCCCTAGCATACCCACCCCAGCCCTGCTGAAAGCCAGCCACTCAGTTTCTCCAGCCCTGGGGCCTTCTACTTCTGCTCTAGACCCCTTGACTACTCTCCAATCACCCTTTACTAATGACCTCCCCCAGATTCACTTTCCTGCTCCAAGTTGTCTAACTGAAGTTGAGCTAAATCCTTTTCCAAAATAAACCCTATGTCTTGCCACAGTAGTATCCCCATTTCTCTCAACCCCAAAAGCACTTACAGAGCTACTGCCTTTTCCACATTTGACCACTCATCCCACACACCTGAGCTACTCTTCAGAAGCTGATTAAATTTGAATGTCATCATAAACATAACACATTAATGAGAGGCACAAGCATTAATAAGTTCTTTCAAATCAGACATAATTCTTTCTCACATGCTTTATTCTTTTTACATTCATGTTCTACTGCCCCTTGTCCAAGAAGACCATTTCAGTTCAGGGCTTTCCCCCTCCCCTTCCCAAACCTTGAAAGCTCATCACTTCTGCTCTAAACCTCATAACAATAACGACTAGCTTGATGCATCAATATTGGCTGCTAACCTTCCCCTCTTACTTCTCATCACTTGTTAAAAGCTCTTGTCTCCTCAAAGAGACAAGGCTCCAGGTCTTACTTCTGTCAGATTCCAAAGCCTTGTAAACAAGTTGCCAGTGTAGAAATAAACAACTTGTGTAGGACCCAGAGAAAGAATAGAAGGCTTTTCAGGAAGGAGATAGCTTATAGTCTTTTCTGGCCTCACTGGAACAGCAAAACAAAATCTATGTATGTTTTGGAAAGTGGTTATCCTTTGAAGAACTGAGCTGCAGCTTGCCTTTGGAAAATTTTGGAAATGTTTGTAAATCTATGTAAATTCACTGCTTAGAGTTCATCTTTGAGGCTTTGAGTTCAGACTTAGTGTGAGACTCAGCCTGAACCACAGCAGTTTCACCCAGTTGCCACATGAAAACATCAATTGCAGCACTGCATCCAAAAGTCTTATAACGTCTGCCAAAACCCAAATGAACTCTTCAACAAACCTGGCCTTAACTATGAACAGTTCAAGGTTTTGTTATATTAACATGGTGTCTTTGTACTACAAAAGTTGTCACAGCCATTGCCTTTGCCTTGCAAATTCAGTATATACATATATATAACCAGCTAAGTTAAAATTATACTATGTATATTAAAAATTAAAACATAAACCCTTATTTTGTGGTGACTAGTTTTCTTTCCTATTATTAGGTCATGAATATTTTCTGGCAAGATATGTCACTAGCTTATAACTTCATTAAGCTGCAGACCATACCTTACCCTTTCACTAGATCCCTGAAAAGAACTTTTGTGTGCACCAAACAGATATCCACTTGGTCTGTGGCTCTTGAAAGGTAAATTGCCAAGTTCCAGCAAGCAAATTAAGAGGTGCAATGAGAGCTAGCTGTTGCATTCTATCAAATCCTGCTACTGAATGTGTTGAAAAGCTTGCCCAGAGCCATGGCCTCACATATTTATGGTATGAATGGGAGACTCTTGGAGCTATGTATTGCCATAGTTCCCATTTCTTTTGTAATAAGGTAGCTCAGCAGATGTAGCTTAGGTAAAAAGGAAATTCAAAGTCTCCTACTTAGAGAATAACCAAAACAAAATTCTCTCTCTGGTCCTGTGTCTATGAGCCAGACTCAGAGCCAGACCTTGCTTGTACTGATTAGTGTTTTATTCTGTGTGTAACCCAATGAAACTCAAAGGGTTCTCACATAGAAGAAAGTGCTGCTCAGTAGCACCATGTAAGTATTACTGCCAGGATATGGCACAAAATATGTTAAACCCACCTAACTTTCAGTTTCTAACAGAGCACATTAAAACAGTATTGGTTTTCCAAGTAAATTTCATCATACTCTTGGTTTGTAAGCTTTGGTGCTGAAGAAATCAGTTCTGTGTAGCTTAGGATTTCCTTAATGTTAAATGTATTGCAGTTTTTTTGCAGTATCAGTACATCATTCACATCAAATGCAGGGCAGGTTTTAATCCCCATGCTTGTGACTCGACTTGTGTCTACAGGCATCGAGGTACTTAGTGTATGATTAGTCCTGCCTGTTATACCTGTGTGTTAGAGTAAAATATATAAGATGCACTTCTGAACTTTGTTGATGTTATTTAGCCTGGTGTGTAGCCAATAGCTCTGAATTAAAGCAGAAACAAAAGAAGAACCTGAGATCCACAAAGTTGCAGAAACCAAAGAATTGTGCATTAAAGACCTCTAACATGGCTTGTTAAACTGTGATACAGCAAAGTGATGGTGAGGGAGATGACGACAAATGTTTTTGTGTCTGTTGATACTTTTGTTCGTGTGTAAAAGGTGGTTCAGAAAACATCAATTACGTATTTCTGCAACATTTTTTTAATAATAACATAACAGCATCTGCATCTCAAGAAAAAAAGGCTTTCTATATTAATAAATAAAGGCTAATGAATTTACAATCTAGCTTCCATTGAAGTCTGCAGAGAACTTCTGTTGCTTTTGTGGGGTAGTAAGTTGGCCCTTTAGCATACCTTTCATGCCTAACAGTGCATGAATCTTTTGTATTTCTAGCTTTATCTGATATTGTTGCCTAACTCAATTACATATAAAAGTAAGAAGAGTCTCCTCACTAGTCCGCTTAACCCACCACTTGTTGTGACTTGTCTATGAGACATTTTTCTACTTTATAGTCTTTAATCTGAAATTATATCAAGTGCTGTAATAAAACTGAGAAAGATAATATCTATGGCATTTCCATTTCTCTGCTCTGGTGATAACATTATTTAACAACACTAGCAAGTTAATTAAGAAAGACCTTGCTGTCATAAATCCATGTTGCCTTCCTCATTAAATTAGGCTTTTCAATGTATTGCTGAAGTTCGGAAAACTGTTCTGGACATTAAGCAATGGATACTTCACTAAATAGTCCACAATATGTTACATCCACTTTTACAGGATGTAGAAGTATTTAGCACTCGTTCTGCAGTTTCACATATTTATATTCAATTAATTCTGATTCTTCTTTTCCTTCTAAATCATTAAGAAAATATTTCTCTTTTTTTTTTGGTTATTTAAGGTATCAAATTCTTTCACAGCCAAGTTTGTTCTCATCTACATGTTATATAACCCATTTCCTTGAATCCTTTTTGGAGTTCCCTATCCCAGCTAACAGAAGTCAACTACTGAATGAGTATATTGGTTCCTTGTCTGTTATCGTTAATAGTGGACATGGGCTTTTTGCCTATCAATTGTAAATCCTGTCTATAGAGCAGAAAAAAATGCAGCTGAGCTTTATCTTTGTGGCTTTGTGAACCCTGTATTCTTTCGTGATGCATTTATAAACCATTTTCTGTAACAATTTTGTTTAGGGCAATCAAAAAAGAACCAGCTCCAGTAGGTTAGATAGAGGTTCAAATTCAATTAAATCAGCCCTGTAGGAACTGATTCTTGTGTGTATTACAAGGCACTGAGACTGTTTGGTACCAGATTTGTGAAAATCCTTATGTGGTTTTTCAAACATATAATCTGAGGTTCTTCATCTTACCCAATCTTGAAAAAAGAATTAGTCACTGAGATTGCTGAACCTTCAAAGACAGCTATAACTGTACTGTGTGGGTACCCCTGTTTAATATTTAATGTTGGTTCCACTCCTAAACGTGTCCATATGACTCACAAATTCCTACTCCAAATTGGAAAGGCTAAGTAGAAAAATCTGGTATGAAATGATCATCTGCCTCAGTCATAGCCAGTAATATAGGTGAGCCTGAAAAAAACATTGTGGAGATGAATATATTCAAAATATCAGAACTGTCACAGACCTGGATCTGCTATTTACAACAATCCTTTATTTGGATTACCTTACCTCAAAACCAGTGACTGTACAGTGTCAAGAATGGAGATTACTCTCCAGAAGTGTTGGTGGGGCTATCCTTAGCATAAATAGAGATTTTTTGATAAGCCTGCAGCAGGTGAAAGTTCACATTTTAGAGGAGAAAAGTCGAAGGTTCACCAGGCAGTTCCATTCTTTTATGCCATTAAGAGGGATCCAGCTCTGCATCTTGATATTAATGAAAGGGACAGTGTTTTTAGTAGTGCTGATTATTTTCTAGGCTTGCATTAACCAAGGTGTTCTCAGCCCTATCTTTGCTCCTGATCTCCAAGGGATTAACAAAGCAGAACTTGATGAGAAACTTGATTTTAAATAAAAGAGAGAATGATTTTAAAGTATTATTCTTGTCTTACAGCTTAATTCTGTTCATCACTTTAGGACCTTCTTGATATGATTTTTACTTCAGCATTTACAGTAACTTTTTTTTTCCCTTCATTACTTCTGAGGCCGCTCTACCATACTGATCAGTTGGTGGTTTGAAAGACTCTGTATTGGCTTTATTACAGATTTTGGTTTTCAACTAGTGTCTTTCATTTTAGTCCCTTTTGGGGTATATACATTTATTGTATAGGTGCATTCCATGTTATCTTTTCAGTCTTTTTCTACAATACTTGTAAAATATTACAGAAAATTCTTCAATATTTGTCTGTAATACAGATTTTGTGTTTCAGAAGATTAAAGTAACATTTTCATATGTTTACTCAAAGGTTAAGTTTCTTAAATTAGGCTCCAAATCAAATTCTAAAGAAGATAATGGCAAAACTCTCACTGACTCAATGGAAATACGATTTTATATCCAAGCATCTAGGAGATATCATATAATATCTAGGAGCAGAAAATCACTGTAATACTGTTTGGTTTTATTACTAAGCATTGTGTTTTATGCCTGGAGACTGACCTGAAAACCATCTTTCCAATATCACTGTTCCTCTCTCCAGTACTTCCTTGTTATCTAAAATGCATTTTTAAAATATTTTCTATCATTTCATCTTTTCCATACCTACGAAATTTACCTCTTTTTAATCTATAGGCAGAATTTAAGTCTAACTTCGCACATCTGTCTCTTCTGTAATTCGTTCTGCCACACAAGTGCAAAAGAACTATTTCCCGTTATCTCAGCTAACTTTATAGTCCATTGAGTAGCAACCTTATCATTTTCTTATAGAGCACTAATTGCTGCATTTTCTTTCTTTCTTTCTTTTTTTTAATTTGCTAGCTACAAACTGCACCATTAAATTTCCTACCATCCCTGTCAGATATTCTTCCATTTTCTCTATAGATTTTTCTCTCCATTCCTTACGTCAGACCATCGCATTATTTAACTTACTTTCAGGGGATTCACCACCTGAAAATTCTGAATTGAGAGACCGGAGCTGTATGTTTATGCTTATGTATCAAAACCCTGAAATTTTTGTTAGTTTTGCTGGAAACTGGGACAACAGTAATACATTAAGATTTCCACCAGAAACCGCAGTTCTTAGAAAATAGAGCCAAATTGTATTTTATGAGTGATAATGCTCATTGTCATCCTTCTTGTCTATGTGAAAACTCTCCATTTTCAAAATCACTGTACAGGGCACTCATCATCCTTTAAATTTACCTGAAGGAAAATTCTCAGCAGGAAAAGAAATTACAAAATGTTTTTCTTCTTACAGCACTGGAGAAGATGGTTCTCTGTCATTGTTCTGTTTCCAATGTGATGGGAATTTTTTTACCACAATACTGCATATTAATACTTTATTAATCATCCTTCTTCCCTTCCTTAGAACATCTATTTTTTTCCTGTAAATGTGCTTCACAAGCTTTCATTCTGCAATCCACACAGCTGGTCATCTTTCCTTTTTGTTGTGTCTAAAAGCAGCCATATGTCATCAGCCACCCTCTCATGTATATTGAACTTCCTTAGCACATCAGCTTGTCTCTTTGAATGTGTTACCTGATGTCTTTCAAGTGGCAAAACACAGAAAAGTGGGTCCTTTGTTCGTCAGACCAGCAAGAGTCAGGAATATGGTAGAGGTGGGGTGTTTAGGCCCTTGGGCCATATCTAGTCTAGCTCTGCTTTTTATTTTTCTTGCTTCAGCTTAACTAGCAGAATATGGCTCAAATCAGTTCTATGCTATCCAGTAGTAAGTATGGTTGTCCTTTAATGATCAGGAAGCTCCAGGGCTACTAAGCACTGTTGTGTTTGGTGTTAGATCATTCGCAGTAACTCTGATTCTTCAGCTCAGTCTGTCTGTCCCGGTGCTTTAGTGCTCACCGTTTTTAATATGAGTGGTCTTCTCAAGGAATTAACAGATATAACAACAGTCTTTCTGCTTAGAATGTTACCATCAATGTCTGAGAACTATTACAATGTGTCTGGCAGGATGTATGCACATAACAGAGAAGTGTATTTGTTCTAGGAGAGCTGGATCAAGCAGGTAAGCTTTAATGAAAGTTTGAAAAGCTTTTGGTCTAGGAGATTCCCTTAATCTTTTCTAAATACATGTTTAGTAATCTTGGTTCTGCAATTCTGTATGTGGAAGTCCCTCTTCTCCTTCACCAATTTAGGTAGTGTTAGATAGTTAAGAGATTAAAAGTTTGTGATGTGATGAGATGGGTGATATTGTAGGCAGCTAGGACCAAGATTTAAATGGAGTCCCTACCAATACATAGTCTGTCAGGGAAATATGCCCATAACAACTTTCTGTTGCTGTTGAATTCTGAAACTTCTGGAATTTAAATGGTTTCTCTCCTTCCTAAATGAGTTGCAGTCATCACATAGAATCAGAAGTGCAACCATTTTAGAGCTCAGTCCTGTGTCTGAAGCATGGTCTTATCATTTGTAGATAGAGGACTAGGTGTTTTGTGGCACTGGTATTTGCCCATTCAGTAGCACCAAAGAGTTCATGAGATACCCATGGTTACCTTGACAATAAAGTGATGAGATATGCTCAACAGAATGGGAATTTTTAGAGGTGGTGAATTTTCAAAGCTCTTTCCTTTTTTATGAGCACTAACTCATTTGCTACCAAGACCTATGTTTAAACAGACAATTAACAAATGCTTTTAATAGGCTGAGAAAAAACAATGTCCGTGTATTCTTTAATCCTACGATTTGTAACAAACTGTAGCTTTTTTGTGCTCATTATGCTTTTTAAGTGTGAATAATTTAGATTCTTTCACCTCCTGATCAGAAACTCCATTCTGTGCTCCTTCCTCTGAATTTAGCTTTCTAAATAAGAAAATAAACTAATCTGATATGAAACTTTGCAACATGCACCTTAATCTGAGTAAAATTATTACCTACATACATATAAACACTTAAGTATAGAACCAAACCCTAATAGGCTGGGCATAGATGGCACTTAAACACTACTGTTTATTATAATTTAATTTATTGAAAGCTAATAGACAACATTTATACAGTAAAAATACTTTAAAGTCACAATGAAGAGCCATCAATAAACAGCTTAAAATCTTGCTTTCACATTTGTGATGCATTTGGGTCTAGAACATGAAATCATGACCCTTAGATGTTCACAGAAAAAGGAGCGCCATGTTACTCCAGTACATACCTGTATATTTAAGGCTGTAATGACACTAAACTGCAAGAGATTTGGAAAGCAGGTAAAGCCGTGACCTGTACCTTTAATTCATCTCAGCTAGTTCCATGCTGATGAAGTGATCTATCATCATTGCTACCATACTAGAGCATGTATTCCTGCAAGAAAGTTTAGCCACTGCAGGGCTGACTGGACTAACATTGCCTGGCATCCAGTAGTGTACAGGCAAAACTACAGTTATCAGTTCGAGAATGTGGAAACTGACAACAAATTATTACTTGTGGTCTTTTTCCAGCTTTCAAGTGCAAACATACCAAAGTTTATTTTAAATCTGAGCCAGTCAGACATTTAGTAATATAGATCAAAGAAGAAATGAATGCCTCCCATGCTTATTATTTCAATATGATGTCTGTTCTAATTAAGTGTAAGAATGCCTGTGATAGACTAACTAGTAGGAATTTTCTGGTTCTGTAGTTTAGCCTTAAATATATACATATATTTGTAAATTAATCAGAAACATATTGTCGTGGTTTCAGTTCCTTGGAAAGCTGATTGTTTTCAATCCTTTCTTTAATCTCAGAAATATGGTGGCAGTCTGCCAGCACACTTTCAGATAAACAGTCCACTTCACGTTTAAAAGCCGTGGAATCACTGATGTTGAAGGGGGGGGGGGGGGGAAATCAACAGAAATCAACACCAGTTCTCTCTCTCTTCCCCAAAATGTAGAACATTATTTAAATAAGTTAGAGTTGTTGTGCTATTGTCCCCTCACTCTTAGTTAGAAATAATAAAAGCCATCTGCGCAAGGTGAATTTTGATAAGATCTCGGCTTTTAAGTGTTTGTTGATCTTGTGTGTACCAATTTTCAAATGTCTTAATAGCTCTAGGATGGCTATCACACTGAGTAGGCTCACTGATTTCCATCACGCTCTGTGCTGTTGAACGCAATTCACTTTATGTGTGGTTATATTTCGACTGAAATCTTAAAAACATACTATTCCTTGCAGTACAATAAGTATTTAACTGGATGGAACTGTTTCCATTTAGAGGAGGATTTTTTTCTTTTATCTTTTATTTTTTTCATAACACCCGCTCCTCACAGCTTGGGATTAAACACAATTAAAGTGAGGAGTTGTTTTACATGAATTGCATACTGGACAGCATTTCTGTGGCTGCTTTCCAACAACAGGATTTCTACAGTCTCATTTTACCCATTTTGGGGGCCCATGTTCAGGATAAAGAACTCACCCCCAAAACCAAAAAGGGAGCACTCAGAAGTGATTGTCTCAAAGCCTGGAAATGGAAAACAGGGTTTCTTTTCTTTCAACCTGTGTTTTCAGTCAATTAAAATTTGTACTCGGGGCTTTTCGGTTTGAAGCCACCCCTGTGCCTGTGATGAGCAATCCTTCTTGTTTGTGCAGTCATTCATTATCTCCATTACCAAGAGGAGAATAGAGGACAATTACATTGTTTGGACGAATCAGAGTGTTAGGAGGAGTATTTATCATGGTGGCAGAGTGCAGCACCTGACAGCGAACGATTGATGGCCAGGAATGAGTGTGAGTGGCCAAAGCAGCCTCATATGATGCAAATTACTGACTGTGGATTCCAATTTATCCTGTTCATTTTTCTTGCCTTTGCTGAAGACTATTAGTGGTTTTTGAAGCAGTGAAGGGGTCATTACTAATGTGGGCTAGAAGCAGGAGGGGGAAGGAGGGGAAAAGCCTTCTGTAATTACACAGCCTTCAAGAAAAGGCTGCGGGCCTAGCCAAAAAAGTGTCAACACTTAGCAATCAGAAAAATTTATTTTCATTTTATCCTTAACCCATATTAACTCAACATTATCATCTTTCTTTGTTAATATTTGCAGAATATTAAAAGCTTGACTTCTATAATAATACAGATCTCTTTAACCCTTTTTGCTGTGAAGTGATGTTGCTTTGCTAAATGTCAATTCGTCAATGGCATTAAACAGTGCCTGCTTTTAAAAGTGTGGATAATGGAAAATTAAATATTCAGCCTTCTTAAAAAACTAATTCCAGATGACTGATTATTTCTTCTACAGA